>NW_017963655.1:0-22213 GCF_001661405.1 Williopsis jadinii
CAATGACTCTCAACTACAGGTTGAATGGGTAAAACTACTTTTGGCCTTAGCATCTGACAAGGAGTTTGTCTCAAAGTACACTCTCAATGGTGAACTGATGAAATCAAACCCTCATCACTCAGAGATCAAGAAGAATACACACGCATTTATAAAGCTCGCCATAAAGACCTTGAAAACGGTATGCAACGAAGGTCAAAATGCTGAAGCGTTGTTCATTTTGGCATCGTTATATTCAAATATACCGACCATAACAGTACCAAAGCCAGATCTTTTGGACCGTAACCTTGATAAGGCATTTGTGCTGTACGTCAAGTCGGGATCTCTGGGCTATCCACTATCTCTTTATCGATGTGGAGTCTCGTGTGAATTTGGTATTGGAACCCATCAAGATGAAGAAAGAGCATTGGATTACTATAAAAGGGCCACGGACTCAGGCTGTAACCAGGCAATGTTCAAGATGGCGTTGATATACGCTGATGGGCTCCTGGGTGTACGTCGCTCCGCAACCAAGACTGTCGAATGGCTTCAACGAGCTGCTGCACAGGCTGATGTTGATACTCCACATTCGCTTTTCGAACTTTGCAAGGTTTACTCAAGAGACTTCTCCTTTATGAAGAATCCGTCTCATCCAGATATCGAGTTTCTGAGAGAATTGGACAGAATTGGAGTGCTCCAGGACGACGAAAAGGCCTTGTACTACTGCAAAGAGGCTGCACGTCTGGTATATCCACCAGCACAGTGTAAGCTTGGTTGGTGCTACGAGTACGGAAAGATGGGGTGCACCATCGACCCTAAGAAGAGTATAGGCTGGTACTCAAGAGCTGCTAAGAATGGGAACGCAGAGGCAGAAATGGCACTAAGTGGCTGGTATCTGACCGGTGCAAAGGGCTTGCTCGAGGCTAACGATAGAGAAGCATTCCTATGGGCCTTCAAGAGTGCCGAGAGCGGGTTTGATAAGGCAGAGTATGCTCTTGGATATTACTACGAGGTTGGTTTAGGCTGTGAGCGTGATTTGGAGATGGCCAGGAAGTTTTACCAAAGAGCAGCGTCCCAAGGCCACGAGAAGGCCGTTGAGAAGCTACGTGGAATGAGGGATCTCAGATGAGTGGTTGTATTAATTAATAATGTATGGACTATGGCAATTATAGGCGAACTCGTAATGACGATAGAGGCTCAAGCGCATTACTGGGCTGATCCACTCTCAGCTGTTTCTTCACTCGCCTCCTGTTCATAAGCTGTAGTCAAGGACTGTTCAGCATGGACAGTTGCAACGGCATTAGCACTGGCTGCTTGCTGCCATAACGGTATTTCCTGTTGAGCAGTTGACTGCGAATATGACTTGTGGTTCATAGCAACACTATCAGGTCTCTCAGGAAGACTCTCTTCAGATAAAAGGGCACTCGTTGCCGGTGTATTCACAGCAGCTGATCTCTGCCAGGAGGGAATCTGAGGATTCGACGAGATGTGCGACGAGGACTGTGGCTGAGGAGAGCTGACAGCTGATGATGTTGCGAGGTTTGCCCGTTTCAAGATCTCAGAGGCAGAAGGGATTGACGACGCCGGTGGAACTGGCGATGTTGCCGTCTCCTTGGTACCATTGCTGCCCAATTCCTTCGCCAGGGAGTTCTTGGACTTGATCAGCTGTTGCAGGGAGTTCAGCTCGTGCTGGATGCTGGCAACCTCATTGGCGATGGACGACTGCTGCTTATCTAGCGCACGGTCTAGAGAGGCCTTCAGGTTCTCAATCTCTGACTTGAGGTACTTCACCTCGTCCTCCACCTTCGAGTTCTTCTCCTTGGAGTCGTTCACCAGGTCCTGGACGGAGTCGATGACGGCGTCGATGGCCTTGGCCTTCTCCGCCTCGCCCTCCTTCAGCTGCTGCTGAGTATCAGCAATCTCCTTCAGCGTGGCCTCGATTCTCAGAAACTCCTCTTCAATCGCCTCCTTGTCCTTATCCAGCTTCGACTTCGAGTCCGGCAGCACGTTGGGAATGAGATACCGCTTCGTGATCTCGTACAGCGCAAACCCAACACCCACAGTGGCTGTTGCCATGATGAAGTAGTCCTTCCAGTCCTTCTCCGGAACAGGTGGCGGCGCAGGCGTGTAGTACTGTGGAGCACTGTGAGCCTGCTGGTGATACGACTGCACACCTTGCTCTGAGCCTGAGGAGCTCTGCGTGCCAGAGGAGCTCTGTGCTGGCGGAGAGCGATCAACGCTCTCCTGCGATCTCTTCATCGCCTCCTCAATCTCCTCCTTCGTCAAGCCTTTGCTCTCCAGGAACTCAACCTTCTTCTCCAGTGGAGACGACGACACTTGTGCGTCCTTAAGGAAGCTCACCGCATTGGCAATCAATTCCTCACGAGTGCTGGACATGATGAAGCGAGCCTACGAGTTGTGGGTGGTCCAGGCAGGGCTTCTTTATACGTTCAGCGTAGCAAGCTCGGTGTGGATGAGCCCTTGGTGGTGGCGGTGGGTACTAACTCAGCGAGAGGATTTGGCGGACGCTCGCTGTGTGTGGCTACCCTTCGGAAGAAGCCGGGGGGAGGAGCCGCTTCGGGCAGCCGATAGCGCGGGGGACGGTATTCCGAGGGCAGTGTTTGAGGTAGTCACGTGCCATAACCTAATCCGAGGACAACATTAGGCTAATCTCTCTATCTCTCTCTCTATTTATGCCACAACAACACCATTAACTACTCCTTCCAGAAGCTATGAGCACTGTGCTGGATGACATATCGACGCCAGGTAGTGGACGAGTGCAGACTGCTGGCGAGCTCACAGCTCACGGTGTTCTACGTGGAGATTGGCGACACATGGGAGGACGACTATAAGGTGAGTGCGCCCGCAATGAGCTGTTCTACTGTATAGAGCTAACCACGTATCCAGTTCGAGACTGCGCTAAGACTGCTACCGTTTAAGCAGCAGACGAGGGTCATCTCCAAGAGGTTCTCACAAGACGCACGCACAGCTCTCGCCAACCAGCTTCTCCAGAGGTTTGTGTGCTGTGCTCTTCTCGACACCACGCCAGACCTGTTATCGTTCACGAGTAACGAATATGGAAAGCCTCAGCTGGAAGGCTGCGGCTTCCAGTTCAGCATGAGCAACCAGCAGGGGTACACCAGCATGGTTGTATCAAGAGCACAGTGTGGCATCGACCTGGCAAACTGCAATGACGTTGACAAGTTTGGCACAGGCTATCTGGCCCATTTTAGAGACATATTCCATCCAGATGAGTATGAAGCACTCGAGGCACTTGCGGACGACGAGCAGACCAAGAACAGATTCACGCACTACTGGGCACTGAAGGAAAGCTACACCAAGCTACTGGGCGTGGGACTCAACGGCGACTTGAAATCCTACAACTTCAGCAACGTCAATACGCTGCGCTGTGACGATACAGTCGAGGCCCACGACACTTTCCAGCGACGCACTGAGCCACTGTGGGACTCCTCCACGACTCTGGCCATTGGCGGAGTCGATGAGGACATTTCGATCTATTCCACAATGCTCAACAAGGAGATCGTCGTCTCTGCCTGTACGCTGGATCACCTCACTGAGACCCCCACTCTGGTGCACGTAAAACTAGAGGACATTGTCAAATTCCTCTCGCACAATAAATGATCCCTGTCTCGGGCTGCTAGCACCAAACATGGAGCTGTAGACATTCATTGGCCTCAGGTTGTGCTCACTGTCCTTCCTGGGCCCCAATTTCCATCACAATGCCCTTCTAAGCCAATCCCGAGGCGTATTTCTGCCTCGAAACAGAAACTTTTCACGTACTCACATAGAACTCACATCCACGAGACATTTTATTCACCGAATATTCAAAGAGAACCGACGCAAATCGTTGCAAGAGCCATGTCGGAGAAGCCCATTTCACACCTCATCGGAGGCTTTGCCGGTGGACTCACCTCTGCGGTGATTCTTCAACCATTCGACCTCGTCAAGACAAGGCTTCAGCAGCAACCGTCAGGGTCTATCCCCGACACTTTGAGGACATTGTCCAGCTACAAGGAGCTGTGGAGAGGAACGCTACCCTCAGCTGTGAGAACCTCGGTGGGCTCTGCACTCTACCTCACGTCCCTACACGCATTCAGATCCGTGCTGGCGAAGAGCCATAACAGCAGTGCCACCAATGTGTCCGGGTCGAGCTCATCGCTTCCCAAGCTCAGTATGGCCGAAAACCTCGTCACTGGTGGGCTCACGAGAGGGTTTGTCGGGTTCGTCACGATGCCCATAACCGTGCTAAAGGTGCGGTATGAGAGCACCGTCTACCAGTACGACTCCCTGTTAGGTGCCGTCCGATCAATTCACCAGACTGAAGGTGTAAAGGGCTTCTTTAGGGGCTTCACTGCCACTTGTATGCGTGATGCTCCGTACGCTGGGCTGTACGTACTGTTCTACGAGCAGTGCAAAATGGTTCTGCCCAAGATGCTGCCCAATGTGGACACTGGAACCACGCTCTCGGTGAGCAAGTCAGCGATGATCAACTCGCTGAGTGCGTTTTCTGCTGCGAGCATTGCAACCACCATAACAGGGCCGTTTGATACGATAAAGACCAGAATGCAGCTGAAGCCATTGGAATTCACGGGGTTCTGGCAGGCTGGTGTGAAGATTGTGAGAGAAGAAGGAGCAATTAGACTGTTTGACGGGCTCTCGCTGCGTCTGACGAGAAAGGCATTCAGTGCTGGCATTGCCTGGGGGATTTACGAGGAGATCATCAAGTATATCGTCAGACAGCATTGAGCCGTCGTGTATTCAGAATTTAGCATAGCTTTCCCATGTACATAGAATCAGAGCTGGAAATAACAGGACATTGCTCTACAGCTTGTGTTTACACAGCTACAGTTGTACGATCTATAAATATCTTAATAACAAATTCAGAATCAAATACACCTCAGCTATAACTGTTGTAGTTCTTTGCCCAAAGACTCCTCGTCTGAGGCAACAACCACAGCAGACTCTTCACGCTTTCTATCACGTCTGGCAAGAAATTGAACCAGTCCCGTGAGCACGAACCCAAAGGCACCTAAGAACAGGGTATATGGGAAACCTTTTGCGAATTCAGGTGCATCATTCTGGTTGAAGGTCAACATTGGAACCCAGGCACCGGTGACATATGCCAGAGTGTTTGTACAGACAACAACAAAGTTTCTCTTCATATCGTTGTGAGCAAGCATACCATTCAACCAACTGAAGATCATAGGCTGGCCCCATGACAATGGGATACCAAGGGCAAAGTATGCAAACCAGTGGAGTCCACGAGGAACGTTCCACGCTGTCAAAATGGCACACGAGAACACGATAAAGAAGTACATGATGTACAGGAAGTACGGTGTTAGCTTGGACTTTGACCAATCGTTGAGATAGGCTGCAATCACTGCGAAGGCAATACCCACACCAGAGATGATTGTTGGGTAGTAGTTATAGTAGTATGAGTCCAACAGCAGCGTTCTCTTCATCCACAGCTGGAAGGCTTGCGACGTCATTGGCTGGTAGGCATTGTTAAACGTCAAGAACAAAACCGGGAACACATAGATGTGCCATGTGTTGAAGAAAGTCTTGATCAGCTTCCAGGTGTACTTCTCACGTGTGTTCAACTGCGCACCGATACGACGACGTCTTTCCAGTGCGATGAGCTTGTCCTCTTCTGTGAAGTAGAACGCGGTGGTGGTGGATGGCGTGTTAGGGTCGACAAAGAACGTGTACACACACACCGGGATGGTGATGGCAGCATCAATGACGAACATCCACTGGAACGGCTGCAAATGGCGATGAGCCCACGAACTCTGTAGAATTCTTTGTTGAAGAGGACCGGAAACCAAACCAGCAGCTGTACCAGAACATCCAAACAAGGTGGCACGCTTGCTGAGCTCCTTCTTCGAGTACCACGAGCCAATCAGGTACTCCAAGCCAGGGAAGTAACCCGACTCCGTGAGCCCAATGAGGAAACGCAACGCGTACATCCCCTTCAGAGACTTTGGCGCAATAAGAAGAACAGTCAGAATGGCCCAGATCAGCTCCAGCCCGGCAAGGTACACCCTGGCTGAGATCCTGTGCAAGATCAGGTTGGAAGGGATCTGTCCAATGATATAGCCCACGGTCCACAGCGTCACCATGGTGTTGTAATCGTTACCTTCCATGTTGTAGTGCTCCTTCATACCGTTGACGTAGGCCGTACCAACGTTACTCTGGTTCAAGGTCTTCATGAAGTAGCCCAGACATGCGGAGCTCATCAAGAACCAGTCCAGCTTGAGGAGGAACTTACGCTCCTTTGGATGTTTATCAAAGGAGTCCCAGATGAACACCTTGGTCTTGTACCACCAGTGTTCTCTCTTCTGGAGCTCCTCTGGAGTCTCCTCCACAGTGAGGTCGATGTAAGGCTTGTCCTGGCTCTCGTTGTCGCTGGAGCCGTTGCCCAGCGTGATGTCGTGGACATCGTACTCCGTCTTCTCACGAACAGAAGGTGAGGACATTGTGTGGTTGTGGTGATGAGTGAAGGAGCCAGCGCCTGTGGCAGTCCACTGGAGCTGCTTCCATCGTCCTTATATACACCTGCTGTACACAGCACAGCAAAGCACACAGCACAGCACACAACACACTGTGGATCTTTCGCTCAGCGAGCATTATGGCTCGTGGCTCGTCTTTTGGTGCCCGCTCTGCCAACGTTGATCCACCTCATTGGCCAACAGCGCATGCCCTCGCGGTGTTTCATAAGCCACAGGATCCACACATACAAATAACACCAAAATGTGTCATATTGGCCGCAGGTCTTTGTCATTCCAGGCAAGCTGAGCCTGGCAGTACAACGCCCCTCCCCCGCCAACGCAACCTGTAGCGGGCCTTTAAACCACACCGTGTGCCACACCGGCTGGCGTGCACACGCCAGCGCGACTGTGTGGCTCTGCGGTGTGGGAGGCACAGATCTGTCCACTGAGCCCGGCATTACACCGTGCACGCTTCGATTTCTACAAGGGCAGGGCAACGGGAAGGCCAAGGCAACGGCGAAGGGCTGCTGGTGCCGACAAAACAGCAAACGTCCGCTTATCAGTGGCTCAGCTCGAGATGGCTCGTCAGTGGAACACAAGCACCAGCTGGTTGTGAAGCCCTCTGGGCCCTGGAGCTCGCTTCCACCACCATCTCTGGCTGCAAAGCGTGGTGGAAAATGTGGCTTTATATGCAGGCTGAATGGGATACCATGCGCACTGCGAAGGCGCTTGTCAGTCCCAAAGAACAAGGGCTGGAAAGCGCTAAGGTGTCGGTTGAGCGATGAGGAGTCGCCGAAGAATTGCTCGATGTGGTAAGGGCTCGGTTGTGGTGTTGTCGATTGTGTGATGAATGTGCAGTTCTGCTGGCGTAATTAGTGCGAATGTGCGGTGTGTGCGGTGTGTGCGGTGTGTGCGGTGTGTGCGGTGTGTGCGGTGTGTGCGGTGTGCGGGTGTTTGTGAGCCACATGCCATAGCATCAACGACACCACGGATGAGCAGCGAGGTGGTGAGAGCTGATGAGATCTCATGAGAGCTGGTGGGAACTGATAAGCGCATCACAAGTGATGCACTCTGCTGTGTCCAATCATCTCGCAGTCTTGGAGATAAGGCAAGCGCTACACAGGCCTCCAAACCGCCTGGTTGTTCGTTAAAACAGGCAACTATATCTGCCAGGCTCGCAAGAACAGTGGCAAAAGAGAAAAGGACAATAATTCATTAAGTGTGTGGTTAATTAGGTCACTTGTAACGTGGTGTGGAGCATCTGTTGCAATTGGCCACTGTGGTTGGTTAGAAGTCGGTCTTTGAAGCGCTTGGTGCACCATTAGCGATCTCATCCAGCATACCGGCAGACGCAGCAACGAGGCCCAAGAAGGGCTTGGATGGGTCCAGAACCTTGGACATGTACTCAGGATGGTACTGGGTGCCCACAAAGAACGGGTGGTTCTCCAACTCGAAGATCTCCATTCTCTGGCCAGTCTCGTCCCTACCCACAAACTTCAAACCATGTGCTTCGATTGTGGATATGAGCTTTGGATTGATCTCGTATCTATGACGGTGTCTCTCCTCGATCTGATCAAAGTTACCGTACAACTTCTTCAGAACAGACTTGTCGGTCTGGAAAACAGTTGGACGCAGACCGAGTCTCATGGTGCCTCCCAGCTTCTCCTTGTCGATCTCTGGCATGTACACAACAGTGGCTTCGTCCTCTGTCAACTCTGGGACAAACTCTTGAGAGTTGGAATGCTCAATCCCGACAACAGATCTGACAAACTCGATGGAGGCCACTTGGAATCCCAGACACACACCCAAGTATGGGATGTTGTTCTCTCTGGCCCATTTAGCAGCGCTCATCATACCTTCAGTACCACGTTGACCGAAACCACCTGGAACGAGAATACCATCAGCAGAGCACATGTCGTGCCATGCCTTGTGAAACTTGATCTTATCGCTCTCACTGGCCTCTGGCTCCAAATCAGTGGCTTCGACCCAAATGATCTCAAGACGACGACGACATCTCATGGAAGAGTGCTCCAAGGACTTGATGACAGACGTGTAAGCATCTTTCAAATGCGTATACTTACCCACCAGCGCAATCTTGACGGTCTCGTAAGATCTGTCATAGGACGTGGTAAGCTCCCTCCATCTGTGAAGCAAGTCAGCACCCTTCGAAGCATCGGCTTCTGAGATGTTGAGCGTGTCCAATCTCAATCTCTGGGTCCAGTACTTGGTCATCTTCTGTTCCAGCAACAACAATGGAACGTGATAGGTAGAGTTCAGATCGTGGACTGCAATGACCTGGTCTGGACCAACATGACAGAACATGGAGATCTTCTCGATGGTTGGTCTCTCCAGCTTATCGGAACAACGGCACGCAATAACATCCGGAGTCAAACCCAGAGATCTCAGATCCTTGATTGCAGCCTGAGTTGGTTTGGTCTTCTGTTCACCGTGAATCACAGGCACCAGAGAGACGTGCATTAGGGCAAAGTTATCACGGCCAACTCTGAACTGAAACTGTCTAAGCGCCTCCACGAAAGGAGCACTTTCGATATCACCAACGGTACCACCAAGCTCGATGATACAAACGTCCGGCTCCAGACCAGTGTCGTCAACTGGGATTTTGGAGACCCTCTCAATCCAGTCCTGGATGGCATTGGTCAAATGAGGAACAACCTGGACCGTCTTCCCCAAGTAATCACCCTTTCTTTCCCTCTCAATCACTTGCGAGTAGACCTTACCAGTGGTGATGTTGTGATCCCTGGTCAGGGTGATGTTCATGTAACGCTCATAGTTACCCAGATCCAAGTCTGACTCACCACCATCGTTCAGCACGAAAACCTCTCCGTGCTCTAATGGCGACATGGTACCAGCGTCAATGTTCATGTACGGGTCAATCTTGATAGCAGTGACCTTCAAGCCGAGCGTCTTCAGCAGCAGCCCTGTAGAGGATGCTAGGACACCTTTACCGATACCGCTGATGACACCACCAGAAACAACAACGTACTTCATTCTCTAAGCTCTATTCAAATGCTCTTTCTAGACAGAACGTGACGGCAAAATCAATGACAAGGGTGAGAATGCAATGGCCCAACCTTCTAGAACGTTCTCAACTAAACGTATTCACCTCGAGGGAAGAAGAGAAGAAGGGGGAAAGAACTCAAAAGAAGAAGGGGCCTTTTAATGGTGAAGAAGAAGAGAAGAGCTGGGCTTGAAAAAAAATTTTTAGGCCTCGCTACGCGCGCGCTCCAGGAGGAATTTCCGATGAGGGCAGCGGCGGTTTGTGTTGGCTGGCTGGTTATGTAAGCACATGGTGTTGGATTACGTAAGGCAAGATTATATTATACGATATTATATAATTGTATATAATGTAATATCATATCATACCGTGCTCAGCTATAAGGTGTATCATCCCAATCCATTGCACAACACCAGGTGTAGAGCCCCTATCACTGAACCTTTACACCTCCGATTCTCCCATCCTCATCCCGTAGGATCTGTGCACGGCCTCGCTTTACCAGTACTTTGATAGCCATCTCCAGGATACGGGGGTGTATTCCATGGAACTCTTGCTTCAGACTCAGGTCTCCGTTAGCTATCTCGTATAGTGTCAGCACTGTGCCTGCCTGTCCCGTCGATTCTATCCATTCCAGTACCATCGCAGCCCAGTCGTCTGGCCGGTTCCAATTCACATAGTACTGTGTGCTGTTGGATTTGCTCTTACCGTCAACAGGTGAGACGTCGCCGCTGCGTAACATCTCTTTGAACAGTAGCCTTATGGTGTCGATGTCCAACTGTCGGTCAATCGCCTCATTATGGAACACTTCGCTGGTGGAGTCAACATCCTGTTGTGAGTCTTCTAGTGACTCAGATTCAACGTCTCCCTGTGACAGTACCACCCCTCTGTCGTTCATTATCCAAATCCTATGGAAACGACAGTATGACAGTATCAGCTGTACCCACTGCTGCCGTTGGGCTGACCACGTTTGTTCATTGGGCTGTTTAGTGAAGAAAGGAGGGAAATTGTAGATCTTTGGGAAGGTAAACGACATTACTTTGCTAGTCTCACCTTCCTCCATGTGATCAGTGTATATGTGGTGAAGTTCAAACAGCGGCTCCGTGTTTGTTTTTCTTTCACAAATGGAGGTTGAAAACATCAACAAACACATGGAATACATAGAATACGCACAATGGAAGTACAGAAACGGGAGCTCGAGAGCCTGCTCAGGGGGAAGGACTCCCAGACGGTTGCACTGGACGTCCTGGAGCACGAGTATGTGAAGACATACGAGGAGCTTATCGATACGCTGGACACGCTAATGGAGTACGAAACCTGTAGAACCACGCGGGACATAAATATAAGCAGAGAAGATATTCTACACGACTACACGGGAGAGGGTGATGTAAGCTCCTTAGCTAATACATTAGAGTATGAGCGTGGAATCCAAAGAATCCGAAAACTAGTTGTTGAAACTGGCCATAGAACCATTCCAATCTTACGGGCTGTACACCAAGTGGATGGTATTCCTCAAAGGGAGTCATCGTTGGCTGATATGTTAGACAACCGTGATCAGATGTTCATCGAGATCATCAAGTTGAGCAATGCTGTCAAGAAGAAGCAAGAAGAGCTCTTTGCACTTGAAAGAGACAACGAAAGACTGCTGGCTGAATCCACGTTACTCTCCACAGTGTCGAGAAGTGACAAGGATGATCAGAATGGTGAGACCAAAGACAATAGTGAAATGCTCAGACAAGAGCTCGAAACAGCGATTGATAAATCAACGAGGTATGCTGAACAAATCCAGCGGGTAATCTTCGAAGAAGGATTGGACTGGTATAACGATAAAGATCTACTAGATGTAGTGGAGCTGTGTGGTTCCATAACCCAATTGTAATTGTATATGTACATGAAATATCTTTTTAGCAGTTGTAGGGAGCACTCTATTTACAACTTGAAGACTCTGCTGTTAATAACATCCCAGTTCAAAGAGTCAAACACCTTCTTGATGTACTCCTTCTTGCCGTTAAGACCGTAATCGATGAGGTATGACTGATCCCATAAACTAATGCCAATTAGTGGGAATGTAAAGTCCTGGATCCCCTCCTTGAGATCCTGCTTGATGGATTCCAACAGTTGGAAATCATCTTTACCAACTGGCCCGTTTAAATCAATGCCTTGGTTAGCGTTGAATTGGTATGGAGAACCACTGTTGTTCAAGGCAAGAACTTCCAACTGCTTATCGGCTCTTTCAGCAAGGAACAACCATCCCTGACCAACAACAGCATCAGAGGCATCAACAAAAACCTTTCCAAGGCCCTCTAAAGAACCAAATTGCTCGTTGATTCTCTGTTCCAACTGTCTAGATGGCCTCGTGTGGTTGTTCTCAGGACTGGTCAGCTGCTGGAAGAAAAAATGGTTGTTATGGGCCTGAGAGGCAACGTTGAACACCTTCTGCTTCGTCTGGTCCTTTGAGGTCACCTGTGCAATGTAGAACGGGAAACGAGTCTCGTCAGCGGTACCAGCAGTGAGCTCCGTCAATCTCGTGGTTAAGAACTGCTGGTAGTCCGTCCAGGCAGTTTGGAACCCAAGCGGAGAGTAAAGCCCAGGCAGCTGTGATACTGGAAGACGTGGAACTGTATGGAGAAGACGTCTCGATTGTCTAAGGAACATCTCTATATTCTCTTGGTTTTAGTTATTTACAACCCAGAGAAGCCCAGTGCTTTGTTGTTTATGGTGAAATTTTCCAACAAAAGCGTTCGCCGGAGGGAAGAGAAAAAAAGATGATACACCCGTACACCGATACACCCGTGCACCGAAACATCCACACACCAAACCATCCGTACATTGCCGGTCGGTTATGAACGTTTGCACGTTTTTCGCTTCTCCGTGTGCGGGCACTAACAAACTCCATCGTCTTTTGCAGAAGTTTCTCTCTGTTCCCTCTGCTTCCATCTTTGCCATTCTAAACGTTCAGCAGAGGGTTTTAATTTGATTGCTTGGGTATAAAAGTGCCGTCAATTCCTGTGATCTTTGCTTTCTCCTTGACGTGGACGGCCTGCATTTAAAGGTTTCGAAGAGATGCTCAAAACAATTGGTTCAAGAGTGATACAGCAACGTACCCCAAGGAGTCTGCTATTATCCACGCAAAGCGTGAGGTTCTATTCTCCATTACCTCGTTATAGCAAAGATGCTGGCAGATATCCAAGAAAGACGACTACGAGACGCTCAGGTACTAGACATCCACTGTATGATGATGCTCTTCATCCATTCAAAGACACACAGGGTCGCATTGACTTTGACGTGACACCAGAGGTTCCAAATCCGTTTGGTGTCATTTCACACTCAGATCGTATTGCCAGAATCCTCAGTGAACCGACGTTAGTCATAGAGCGTCAAATTGAAATGATGAATGTGTTCTTAGGCTTCGAGCAGGTCAACAGGTATGTCATCATGGATGCTCTGGGAAACAAGCTAGGGTTTATGGAGGAACGGGACTTGGGCTTCCTGAAGGCCATGATGCGCCAGGTTTATAGACTTCACAGACCCTTTACAGTTGATGTGTTCGACAACGAGGGTAATAGCCTGCTGACCATCAAGAGACCTTTCAGTTTCATCAATTCTCATATCAAAGTGTTCCATCCGGGGTTCCAAAATGAGCAAGATGGGATCATCGGCGAATCTGTCCAGAGTTGGCATCCATGGAGACGTCGGTATAACTTGTTCAAAGCGGACTCACCTGAAGAGTTCTCACAATTTGGCGCTATAGATGCGAGATTCCTGAGTTTCGACTTCCCCGTGAGGGACGAAGAAGGCGTCGTTATCGGTGCCGTGGATAGAAACTGGGTCGGTTTGGGAAGAGAGTTATTCACAGATACAGGTGTCTACATTATCAGAATGGATCCTGCATCATTCGCAGGAATGCAGGACTACTACCCACAGGTTGGTGGTCCTCTCACACTTGACCAAAGAGCAATCTTGCTTGCAAATGCCGTGAGTATCGATTTCGACTACTTCTCGAGACATTCCAACCAGGGAGGTCTGGTTACTTTTGGAGAGTAATGATCACCACGCACATTCGGAAACTGCGTTAGATATATTTATTATACATGATCTGGGGAAAAGAAAGCATTGGGCAGAGCTGTCGTCGAACTAGCACCAACATATGTACCCTGCTATTTCAAACGATACATCCAGATGTTCTCGTATCATCTAACTACATGAAATCCAATGTCCATGTTGGTTTATAACCATAGCAATAGTATATCATCGTATATTAACTGCCTAGGCTGCATAGCTTCAACAAGATCCACCACGGCGATATCTAACTTCCGAAAGCCGACGGGTATAAATACGCGGAGCCTCTAAAGAACCACACCACCGGAAGCTCACCAGATACCAATCCACGAACTAACAATCACAACCAGCGGTCCCAGGTCCTCAAGCGGTCCTCTGCCTGGCTCTTACCTACAACACAGCTCCAACCCCCAACCCCCCCCCCTCAGTGTATACTGGAAACATACAACAGGTCATGTGACCGTATCGGCGTTAATACGCAGCCTCTGCGTTTTTACGAGTGTTTCCCTTACGACAGGCAGCGTAAAGTTTCCTCCGGCTCTGCCTCGACGTGACGCTGTGGGCAGGGCACCCGCATAAAGTCGCACACAGACGTTGCAACATCGATGACGATCCCGCTACTTCTTCAATCAGGGGGATTGATGGCCGTGTATAAATGTACTGTGTCGGAAGTTTGAGGTCTGCCTTCTTTCATAAACTTGGTTTGTAACTGTTGCGCTATCAAATAGTCGGAGATGTCGCCAAAGCCAACGTACATTGAATTTAAAGACCCGAAGAAGTCACAGTCTGGTAAGCCCCATTTACCGTTTAACAGACAGACACAACCTCTTTACCCTCAGCAATCGATTCCACTCGCACAATATACAAACCTGAGGGCGTACAACCCTGGTGGTGTGATTGGGGAAAAGGACTTGGCTGGTCGTATTCTCAGTGAGCCCATTCTCATTGTCGAGCGTCTCATTCAACCGTATGAGCTTGCCGTGGGGTTCGAAGAGTGCAACAGGTACATAGTGAAGAATTACCGTGGAGAAAAGTTGGCGATGATTGAAGAGCACAGCGGTGGCTTCAAGAAGATGCTCGTTAGACAGGTTGCCAAGTCAAAGAGACCCTTCACATTCGATGTTATTGACAACGACGGCAACGTCGTGTTGAAGTTCAAGCGTAAGTTTGAGTTCATCACCTCCCATCTTAAGGCATGTTTGCCTAACGATACTCTTATTGGTGAGAGTTTCGAGAAGTACAACGTCATCAAGAGAAAGTACAACCTATTTCAAGTGACTGGTCCAAATCAATTGACCCAGTTTGGTTATGTCAACGCTCCTCCTAAGAGTTTTGAGTTTTCTATTGGCGATGAACAAGGACAAACCATCGCCGCTGTGGATTGCAATTGGACTGGGTTGGCGAGAGAAGTCTTCACCAATTCCAACATGTACATTATAAGAATGGATCCTTGGGCATTCCAAGGTGTTGCTGACTTCTACAAAAACGTTAAACAGGTACCCCTGACTCTGGATCAGAGAGCCGTCCTCCTGGCCAACGTTGTCAGTCTTGATTTCGACTACTTCACACGTGATCATGATTCAGATTGAGTTCGCTAATCTACTCTGAGTCCTCTTCGATGCTTCAAGTAGTTTGTTGTTCCATTCACCTGCGGTTGAATGTTTTGCAATCAACTTGAGGGTTTCATAGACGAAGCCAGTCATCTCTGTTCTTCTTATTGAATTCTCAATCTTCCAACGTTCACGTAGATCTAGCTCTTCTTGTAAAGATTGATAGTCACCTGCCTCTTCGTATACCAAACGACGGTCTTTCATCACAGATAATAAGGAAAACTGTAGCTCGCCTGATGGGTAGTGGTTCATCCTTCTCTGTAATACAGCAGGCAACAATTGGATGAACTCTGTGTCTGAAGAACAACACTCATGTGCTATCGGCTCTGGTCTGAGTCCATCCAGCTCCCAGATTCTACCATCTCTGTGGATGAATCCAATAAAATGGAATAGATCCTGTGACTTATCGTTGTCCGTACGGTCCCGGTCGTCTTCAAACATGTTAGGGCTTGAAAAGGAATTGTGTACGGTTCTTATCAGTTCAGAGTTTGTCATTGTCTCACCTTTCATCTCGGAATCAAATGAGCGGATAAAGTCCTTGAAAGACGACAACTCAGGACCCAACTCCACATCGTCTCTGTTCAATAGAATGTTCAGCACAGCTTGTGTAGCACATGCATTGTTGATCATTTGGCGGGCAAAGAAGACATCGCTAGATCTCTCTGCCTCAGTTGACAGCTGAGACTGGTAAACACCATCCAGAGGCTGTCTAGATCTGTCAATATCTGTATATTTGAACAAGAATATGACCCCATATAACGGTGCGTGTTCCGTAAGAGCCAGTGGCGAGTACAACTCTTGAACCTCGACACCTTCCACGTGGAGTTTCTCTATAAGCTCCGTGAAAACACCAGGGTCCGACTCTATCAGATTCCATTGGCCAGTAGACATCTTCCTACCTTCCTTATGATCCTTGCCTCCTTCCCCCCACAAACGGTCAGTGTACCAACATTCGCCATCATCACCAATCCCACCTCAGCTCAACACATCGCTGTGGCCCGTAACAATCTCGACGAGGCACGTGATCTTCATGCAGACTGCTGTACACCAGGTGGTTGGGACCGCAAAGTGCGTACTAGTGCGTTGTTTTTCGTTGGTTTTGTTTGGGGGGACCATTTCTGTCTCCCGCCTCCCATTGTTTGGTATAAAACCTCATGGCTTTCCTTTCCTTCCAACCCGATTTCTTGAGAGGTCTTTCCTTTTTCCTTCTCCTTTTCTCTCTCCTTTCCCTCCAATTGGATAGATTCTCTATTTACCAAACCACATACGTTTAAACCATGTCTGAAGCTGATAAACCTGTTGAGGCCGCTGCTGCCCCAGAAGAGAAGAAGTCCTTCATTGTGAGTATCTGCGTGTCTCTGGACTGTGTGGAGCAATGGCACACGCTTGCTCTTTACGTCTAGCAAGGGGGTGTGGCCATCAGTGCTGCTGAGATAACGTTTGTACTAACAATTGACTGCGACAGGTTACTTTGAAGGACTCTGCCAGTGTTGAGAAGTAAGTTGAATAGCTGCTTCCCCTTTCATGACACATCTACTGACACAGGACAGGTTCAAAGAGGGCCTCCACAAGGTCGGAGGTGAGATCACCCACGAGTACAACTTGATCAAGGGATTTGCGTAAGTTCCTTCCAAACCACAGAGCCCCGTGCTTGTCCAGCTACTAACATTCGCCTATCACACGCTAAAGTGTCAAATTGCCATCCTTCCACGCTTCCACTCTTAAGAAGGATGACCAGGTTGCCACCGTTGAGGAGGACAAGGAGGTTAAGACCCAACAGTAAGCATCACGGATCGTGACGGTGACAATGTTTAGTTCTCTTAATATCTAATAACCACGCTCCTGTTGTAGCTCCTGGTACCTTATTCTGTTCCTGAACCCTCGCTCTCCCCCACCCCCTGAAACCAATGGCGTTAGCGTTGCCATGGTGATTGCAACTATCAACGTCCCCGTAGTTACACTAAGACGTTGCTGCAACAACCATGCGTGCGCGTAACAACAATTACTTTGCTGACGTAAAACATCCACACACCCATCATAGCTCGGGGTGCATTCGGTGACCCTTACTCCCCTACTTCTACAACTAATACAACACAAGATAAAACCATTGAAGACGCTAAACTTCTGGTTGTTGGGCACGTGCTGGTATACACTCTCAATACGATAGCTCAACATGTGTAAATTGGCCTTAGCTGGTAACCCAGGCCAGGGTTATCAAGCCATCAACAATGACCCCGTGGCAAAGCAGATAGACCACATATACCAAGACAGGCTGAGACAGTTCATGGACGAGGGCCAGTACAGGGATTTGAACTTGCCGAAGTTCTACGACGTTGACAGAGTCGCACAGGGGTCCAAGGACGCCAAAGAAGGTGAAGGCTTTGTCGATCTCAGCGTCCATGAGATCCCCGATGTTAAGAAGAGGCCGTTGTTTAAGGATGTGATCAATAAGGATACCGAGTTCCGTCCGGCTCATAAAGGCGATAGTTTTGGGCCTTCCTGGAAGACGTTTTGGTTCAAGCTCAAGCTGAGAATCCCAGACAAGTGGCTGTCGGAGGAGCAGATCTGGTTCCAGTGGGATTGCGGTAATGAAGGCCTGATCTACACCAAGAATGGTACTCCGCTACAGGCCTTTACAGGTGGTGACCGGAACGATTTTATAATTCCAAAGAGGTATTACACATCCAAGAAGTTCACTCTTTACCTGGAGATGAGCTGTAATGGAATGTTTGGTGTTGGAATGGGGTCAGATATCGCTCCTCCAGACCCAAACAGATACTTCACCTTGAGAACCGCAGATTTGGTGTTGCCAAACCTGGAAGCAAGGGCTTTGAAGATTGACTATTGGATTATCAGCGATGCAGCAAGAGAGCTCTCTGGCGAATCATGGCAAAAGTACAAGGCACGCCAAGTGGCCACTGATATCATTGAGGCATTTGATCCAAATGACGTCAAATCCATTAAGAAGTGTCGTGATATTGCAGCCACTTTTATCGGCAAGCACGTCGACAGTGCGCTCGTGTACGATGACATTGCTCCAAATGGAAACAAGATTGACGTTTATGGAATCGGGAACTGCCATATCGATACAGCTTGGCTGTGGCCATTTGGAGAAACAAGAAGAAAAGTTGTGAGATCATGGACCACTCAGATGGAGTTGATGGATCGATACCCTGAGTATAGATTTGTTGCCTCTCAAGCACAGCAGTACAAATGGCTCGAACAGGACCACCCAGACGTCTTTGAAAGATTGGCTGGAAAGGTCAAAGATAAGCAGTTCATTCCAATTGGTGGTTCTTGGGTTGAGCACGATACGAATATCCCTAACGGTGAATCTCTCATCCGTCAATTCCTGTTTGGTCAGAGATTCTACGAGTCACACTTTGGCCAGCGTTGTACCACTTTCTGGCTACCTGATACCTTTGGTTACAGCTCTCAAATCCCACAGTTGTGTCGTCTAGCCGGGCTCGACAGGTTCTTGACTCAAAAGCTGTCATGGAACAACATCAACAACTTCCCAAACACAACCTTTAACTGGGCTGCACTTGACGGGTCCCAGGTCCTGACACATATGCCTCCTGCGAATACGTATACGGCAGATGCCAACTTTGGTGACGTTAAGAGGTCCCTTGTTCAACACAAGAACCTGTCATACGACCAAGCAGGCCTGCTGTGCTTTGGTAAAGGGGACGGTGGTGGTGGTCCATTACCGGAGATGCTGGATAGACTACGTCGTTGTAGAGGCTTGAGCAACACTGTTGGTCAATTGCCTACTGTCCACCTGGGCAAATCTGTTGATGACTTCTACGATGAGATCCTGGAACGGACAGACAACGGTAAAAAGCTGGTTTCTTGGGTTGGAGAGCTATACTTTGAGTTCCACAGAGGAACATATACCACGCAGGCATTGGTTAAGAAGCTCATGAGAAGATCTGAAGGTATACTACACGACTTGGAGTACTTTGCAACGATTGCATCCATTTTGAAACCTGATGAGTACAAGTATCCAAATAAGATATTGAAAGCCTTATGGGAGGATGTCTTGCTGTGTCAATTCCACGATGTGCTCCCAGGCTCTTGTATTGAAATGGTCTACAAAGACGACGTTCATCCAATGTTGAAAAATGTCTATCTCAAGGCCAACGAGTTGATTGATGAGGCGTTGTCTGTGCTGGAGGGTTCATCATTCAACGCTCAGTACAAATTTGTCAGTACGTATCAGTGGAAACCACGCGGTGTCATCTCTGTTCCAAAGGCATTCACCAAAGAGGTGTCACACGTGGAGTACCAGGCGAGCGAAGAACACGACTACATCTTCTTGGGAAAGTCCTCTGTTTCTAGTTCTCCTCTGAAGTCAGGGCTCAAGTATCCTTCTAAAGTGAGCGAGACGAAAGATGGTGACTTTGTTCTGGAGAATGGCAAGCTAAGAGTAACGATTGACCATGGTGGTGTCATTACATCGTTATATGATATTGTCAACGCCCGTGAAGTTCTCGATCTAACGACAGGTAAGAACCATCGTGGTGCTAATCAATATGTCTTGTTCGATGACACACCACTGAACTGGCAAGCGTGGGACACTGAAGTCTTCTCCTTGGACACGTACAAATATGTTGAAAAGGGAACTGTGGAAATCAACGAAACAGGGCCATTGGTGAGCTCTGTCTCTGTCAATTACAAGATTGGTGACAAGTCTCATCTCAAGACGGTTATCTCTCTTGAAGGATTGGACAGCATTAGATCACCTTCAGCTGTGAAGTTCCATTGTGATGTGGATTGGCACGAATCTCGCAAGTTCTTGAAGGTTGAGTTCCCAGTTGATATTCACTCCGACTTTGCCAGTTATGAGACTCAATTTGGCATCACCAAGAGACCAACACATTACAATACCAGTTGGGACGTTGCAAAGTTTGAGGTTTGTCACCACAAGTTTGCAGACTTGTCTGAACACAACTATGGTGTGAGTGTTCTGAACGATTCCAAGTATGGGTTCTCCTCACATGGCAACCTGATGCGTCTATCGCTCCTGAGATCTCCTAAGCAGCCAGATGCGAATGCAGATATGGGCCATCATGAATTTGAATACGCTTTGTATCCTCATGCTGGGCCATTAGATAACACGACAGTTGAGTTGGCGTACCGTTTCAACTCCAAGTTACACCTGCTTAAAGTGCCACTGTCCAAGTCGTTTGAGAACTTTATCACTTTTGAAGGTGACAAGAACATCGTGTTGTCTCATATTAAGAGAGCAGAGGACGACAAGGACGTTTCCTTGGGAGATTTACCAGTAAAGAAGAACAGACAAGATGGTAAAGCTGTTATTGTTAGGCTCTATGACTCTCTGGGTGGTAGATCCAAGGGTGCCATCAAGACCACTGGACCGTTAGTTGCAGCTTACAAGGTGAACATTTTAGAAGACAAGTTGGAGAAACTCTCATTCAAAGAGGTGTTCCCTGAATCATTGTCTTACAAAAAGGTTGAAGTTGAGTTGAGAGCATTTGAAGTTGCTTCTTATAAGCTTGTTTTTGCCTCAAATTGAGTGTGACTCTATGTATGTTTATACAACATTGTGTTGAAGCTGGGAAATGAATAAAAACAGAATCCTTCATGAGTTTGATAACCTGTCGTATGCATCTTGTGTAACCACTAGCATAGGATTGACTGCTGGAAGCTTTGTCTCCTCACTCATAAGACTCAAGGCAGACAAGGCTAGAAAGCTATGATATGGATCTGGAGACGATGTATGCTGATCTGTCTTACCAAATCCACCAATCACTGTGCTTTGAGTCTTGCTGAGCAGATAGCTTGCCATCGCATCTCTATTGACAAACTGCTGTGCTTCTAAAATTGCCAAAGATGCTGAACACCAAAATGAGTAGCAAGTGTCACCGAATTTATTAATTCTTCCGTTATGGGATCCAACATCGTCCATATCACAATCTTCATATTCCAACAGGTCCTGGTTCCAGTTGGTGAACGATATCTGTCGATGGACCAGCCATTGAATCGTTTTGGTCCAATTCCTCAGCTCTAGCCTATCCATGAGCTTTAGCGTTGCCAGTCCACAGAATGTATAGCCAGCGTGACTTTCAAATTCACCCAGGCCACCATCGAATGTCCTTTTTGACATAATGTAACTCTCCAACTTCTCCAAGTCAATTCGATTTGGCCCATTGTACTTGAGTAATTGACATACACTCACGGCCATATAGCTCTATCTCAGATCACCTTCTCCACAGGGCTCACCAGTAGAGTCTAGCAGAGACTTTATGGATCCATCAGCCAGCTGACATCTCGAGACATATGACATTATCAACTCTGAGTCCAATCGCGTGTGGAAGTCATCTCCGAGCATTGTGAGGATACACAATGCGCAGTATGTGTTGGCAATCGTAGGCCTATCGTACTCACTAGAGATCAGCTCATGTATATGCGATCCTCTGAATCCCTCCCCTGATGGAACCAACAGGCTATAGACGTACTCCGTGTACAGTTTGATCTCATCTTGAGTGAACTTGTAGTCCAGTATACCCAACCCTCCTATTGCACAGTACATGATCATCAGCTTGTTTGAAGCCTCTGACTGGAGACGAGACGGCAGTGCAGTGAGCACCATCTTGAAGTATCGCACATGACGATCGTATAACAGCTCTTGCGCCATTTATATTAGAAACTCATGGCATTTAATGCTTCCAAGTATGGGAAAGTGATCATGATAATTCACTCCATACCAATTAGGTAACATCCGAGGTTTCGTCAGGTGATCAAATACCCCGGATTACACAGTTTGCGTGCTCTGAACACTTGATTGATTTCATACATCAAACTAAAACACATTTTCCATGATTCAGCCTCAGCCACATTCCACTGGAATACCTGGAGCACTTGAACATGACTTTCATCAACAGGTGGCTCCATAAGAGCCAACGCTGGCTGACGATTCTGTTCGGTGGGCTGGTCGTCACTGGCACGCTTTATCTGATCCTCAAGCCATTACCACCGGCACCACAGCCGAAGCGGAGAACTAAGCAAGAGTTGGACGCTAT
>NW_017963655.1:22558-36908 GCF_001661405.1 Williopsis jadinii
CATTCATCACACACCTACCATTGAAGCTGTGCGCCACTACAGAGCCGGTGTGGCGCCAACCACTAACGAGCAAATAAAGTCGCTTGTCATTATACACCGGGTTCCCTTCATACAACTGGCATATAAAGGCCAATGTTTCCTCTGTGTACTCTTCTTCCATCTCCTGTAAGCCCATAGACACCCACCCCTACACCTCCTCCTTCCATTGGAAATGAATCAGTCCCCATAGCACCAGCAGCACGCTCCTCAGTCGACACGAAGCCACACTTTTCCTCCAGCCAATTATTTCCTCTTTGGGAATCGGACGTGCACTTTCCACCTTTTTCGCTTTTGACTGTGTGTGTTTTTGTGGTTGTTGTGTGTGGATCCCCCCTCCACGATAAAAACAGCAAAGTTTCGCCTTCCTCGCCTTTCGCCTTCCTTCCCAATTTCAACTCCGATCTCTGTGAAGTTGGAAAAGTCCAAGGTTGATCAATTGAATTAGCGAAGAAATAATGGTCAAAGCTGGTGAGTATTTGCGATTGTGTGGAGCCGATTGGGTTATTTGCTGGTACTAACACAGTGAAGTTGCTGTTTTGCGTGGTGATGCTGGTGTCAGTGGAGTTGTCCACTTTGAGCAAGCGTCCGAGAACGAGCCAACCACGATCTCTTACGAAATCACTGGTAACGATGCCAACGCGGAGCGTGGGTTCCACATCCACGAGTTTGGTGACAACACCAACGGTTGTACCTCTGCCGGCCCACATTTCAACCCATTTGGCAAGACCCACGGTGCTCCATCCGACGAGGTGAGACACGTTGGTGATTTGGGAAACATTGCCACTGATGCCCAAGGTGTTGCCAAGGGCACCATCACCGACAAGTTGGTGAAGTTGATTGGCCCAACCTCCATTCTCGGTAGAACCGTTGTCGTCCACGCCGGCACTGATGACTTGGGTAAGGGCGGCCACCCAGACTCCTTGAAGACCGGTAACGCTGGTGGTAGACCAGCGTGTGGTGTCATTGGTATTGAGGCTTAACTCTGTCTACCTCCAACCAAATAGTTATATGACGTTTGTCTGCTTTTCACTCCCATTGTCAAGCCTGTAGTGCCCCCGGGGCCACCAATGGCCATTGTAACCATCTCTCTCACTGTAACAATTACTAATTACCCCTCGATATTTAACACCCTGTGCAGCTTACTCCCCTTGCAAAGCATACACATAGATGTGGTTACGCTCATCAAGATTGACGCTGCTATTCCCAAACTCACACAACTGTCACAGCTGATTGGACACAACACACCGAGGCCATCACACCAAGGCCATCACACCAAGGCCATCACATCCCATTGGCCTATTATCCATCTGTCAAGGCATGGTTGTAATCTTCCCCAGGCTTCAGAATCGGACAGCGCACGCTATTTCCGCACCGCATAAATTTCGGGTGTTTTATGCCTTTTTTCCTCTTCCAACCGTCCCAAGTCCTCACTGCTCGCAACATCTTGAGAGGTCTATAACATATTCATAGAGAGATGAAGGTGCTTGTGGTCTTAGCACTGGTGAATCTGGCGTGTGCCTTCAAGCTGTTCAAAAACATCATTGTTGCAGACGATAACAACTTTGAAGAGGTAATTGGCACGCGTGGCTCGTACACGCTGGTTAACTTCTACTCCGTGACGTGTGATCACTGTCAGAAGCTTGCGCCTCTGTATGAGCCACTTGCCACTCTTTTCAAGGACACGAATGTTCAGATAGCACAGGTTGAGGGTCGTGAGAACAAGAGGGTGAGAAGGCAACAACAGATTAGAGGGTTCCCCACGATTAGGTTGTACCACTTTGACGGTACCCATGTTGCGTCCTTCACGGGGGATCGTACCACGGAGAGACTGGCACAGTTTGTCGAAGACCATACCGGTGTCAGGGCCAAATGGCCCGAGGTTAAGACGATTCAGATGGATAACTCCACAGGAGTTGAGTCGATCATCGAGGAGAATCCAAAAGGCAGATTAATAGTTGCCTTTGTCGCACCTTGGACACACGGGTTCACGGACCGTTTGAACATATATGAAAGAGTCGCTTCAAAGTTCCCGGATGTTCAGTTCGTCTCTGTTGACGTGTCCAGCGAACAGAACAGCGACATCGTATCGAAGTACAGAGTCGATTCGTATCCAACCTTCCTATACTTTGATAAAGACGACAGTCCCACCTTCAGGTATTTCGTCGACCATGACACCACGGAGGATCGCATTGCCAAATTCCTCATGGGCCAGCTTGGTGAAGAGTACGACTCATTGGAAACACTTCAAGACGATAGATCCACGTACTTGGAGGATAAAGAGCCTTCAAGGAAGTATGGCTTCAATAGAGGATTTGTCGAGGAGGACAATGGCGACGACGACCTTGAAGATGAGAAGTGGAAAAAGCTAAGAGAGCTGTAATACGTGTATATAAAACGGTAATATAATGTGTCATCACAATGATAATGATTATCATAAGATAATAATATTATATAATCTTGACATTCCGCGAAAACGTTTTTGAACTTTTAACGGAAGAAAACACGGTGGTGTTTTTAACTTTGAAGTTTGAGTACTGTAAACATCATCTTTAATTCCGTTTGGCCATTTGATTAACGCCCTAAAGAGAAGATGAACGTGTTTAGAATCGCAGGTGATATCTCCCACCTTGCCTCGATCTTCATCTTGATCCACCAGATCACAATTACCAAGTCTGTCCAAGGTATCTCCTTCAAGACCCAACTCTTGTACTCCATCGTGTTCATCACCAGATACTTGGGTATGTGTATTCCAATTGCGGTGCTGTGATCGTCGAGACAGTACTAACAATGTTAATAGATGTAACTTTCAGATGGGTCTCTCTTTATATCTTCGCCATGAAGCTGTTCTTCATCGCGTCCTCTTTGTACATCATCTTCCTCATGCGTAACAGGTTCCGTACCTCTGAGGTTACAAAGCTTGACACATTTCCAATTGTCTACCTACTAGCTGGATCAGGGGTGTTGGCATTGATCTTCACGTATGACTACTCGATAACCGAAGTGCTTTGGGCCTTCTCCCTCTTTTTGGAATCTGTGGCTATCTTGCCTCAGTTGTTCATGTTACAGCGCACAGGACAGGCTAAAACATTAACAACACACTACATCTTTGCCCTAGGTTTGTACAGAGCCCTATATATTCCAAACTGGTTCTACAGATACTTTGCAGAGGGCAGATTCGACACTCTGGCTGTCTTCACGGGGATCGTTCAAACTTTGATCTACTCAGACTTCTTCTGGGTTTACTACAACAGGGTTATGAAGGGATTGAACTTTGAGCTCCCAGTTTAAAAGCATTCACTACATACATATACAATAATCGAATGCCAGATAAGAACACTTGTCTACCCCCAGAATGTCTATAAGAATTCAATGTAGCATTTTTCCCAGCATAGAAGACCAAGCGCCTCATGTTCATCATGTCCCTGCTCTGTCCACTCCACCCCCTCCTCCCCCACCAATTTAAGACTACCGTTTTAAGCCCACACAAAAATTTACGTTAAACCTGGATTTGTCTCATGGGCCAAGTGACGAGTGACAAGTTCCGCGGGCCGAAAGTTACGCAGAAAGTACATTCATCACGTCGTTTCCCTTAGGACCAAAAAGAAACGTGTGTCCGTTTCCCATATCCCGCCGCTCTCAGGTTGTCTTTTTCAATTGTCACAAATTACTACTGCATGGTGGTTTGTGGTTTTCTTTTTCTTTGTAACAAAAGTTGGACAAACATCCCCCCTTGTTCTGATTTGTATAAAGTTTGTCTTGTCCGGTTCTTGTTCAACGCTGCACTCCTCGCTTAACGATCACCGCCATTTCGTCTTGGTCGAAACCCGCGATCATCTGTTGAGTTACAACAAGACCATAGTCATAGCATAGTCAAAGGGAAAGGGGGAGAAGTGCAGCCTTGATTTATACAGTGGGGCACCAAAATAATCCTTATCGACCACTTTTCCTGTTCTTGACCATCTGCGATCTCGTTTCCAGGCTGTGCGTGTACATTGTTTCTTTTTTTTTCTCTCTTTTCTGTCTTAGGGGGAATAATTTGTCCCATAATTCCCTTGCCCAATCGGTGTGGACTAGCCTCGCATCTGTGATCACTATACATACAGTACACACAGACATTACACACGCATTAATTACTCTGGAAGGATTAAGTCGAAATTCAAAAAAACGTCTCTTCCTAATACCTCCAAAGCTGGGCATATCAACAGCAGCTTAAAACCATGAGTCCCAACACCCTCTACACAGCGGACACGGGTGCTCTGTTCCCATTGGATAGACAACTTGAGATAAAAAGCGACACCAAACCATTAACGCACACAAGCTCAATTCGGGTTTACCTCCAGCTGGCTGAGGATAACATCTTCCTACAAGGGTTTGACCACAACAGCTTTGAAGGAAGACCACCCACAATCCTACGTGGAGCACTCGTTGTAAGAGTCCTCAAACCGACCAAGATCAAATCCCTCACGCTGACTTTCAAAGGTATCGCACGTACCGACTGGCCCGAAGGTATCCCTCCCAAGAAGAACGAATACGTTGAAGAGAACGTTGTCATCACACACACATGGCCCTTCTTCTCACAGTGCACAGGAGGGACTAACAGCGGCGCGGACATCGTTAGATCGCCACAGGGGCTCTATGCGGTTCATAGTAACCTCGGTGTGCTATCGCATGAAGATGTTAGTTCACTGAACTTGGACGCCGCTTCGCAAACTACAACGACAAATGCCAAAGCAAACCCGTTTTCACTCCTGAAGAAAGTGGCATCACCAGAGAGAAATAGGTCGAATTCGCTCATTAGCTCCATGAGTAATGAAAACTTGGGAGATAGCCACTATGTCTTCGAGCAAGGTGATTACGTCTACAATTTTGAGCATCCAATACAGGCCTCTACCCCAGAGAGCATCGAGGCCACGTTTGGCTCTGTAAGGTACTATCTCGAGGTGCTGATCGAACGGTCTGGTGCCTTCAAGTCCAACATATCGGCCAAAATGCCGGTCACTATCATTAGAGCACAGTGCGATGAGTCCGTGGAAGACTCGGAGCCCATTGCCATCAGCAGAGATTGGGAAGATCAGCTTCATTACGACATCCTCATTGCATCAAAGGCCATGATCTTGGACGCCTACATCCCAATAGCCTTTAAGCTGATTCCTTTGGACAAGATCAAACTGCACAGAATAAGGGTTTACGTTACTGAAAATGTCGAATACTACTGCCGTAATAAGAAAGTACACAGGATGGAGCCCACGAGGAAATTCCTGTTGCTGGAACATAGAGCTCCTCCTCCAAAGGATGCCCCGCCAAATGCTGATCCAAAGACAAAGAAGATGGGCAATTTGCTAACGTCTGATGGCTATGACCTGACAGCAAAGGAATTTGAATTCCAATTGTTTGTTCCAGAGAAGCTCAACGGCACCCAGAAGTTACATCCAAACACTTCGTACCAAAATATCAAAGCACATCATTGGATAAAGATTTGTCTACGTCTCTCCAGGGTTATAGATGGGAAACCAAAGCATTATGAAATCAGTATCGACTCTCCAATCCACGTTCTGCATTCAAAATGTTCGCATGCAAATACTTTGCTTCCAGCATACGGCATACCTCAGTTTGACTCCACGCATTGTAACCATGACTCGAACATTTACTTTCCAAAGGACATTGTGGACTCTCCGCCGTTATCGCCTGAAGTTGAAGCAGTTGACGTGAACCATAGAAGCATATACTTGGCTTTGAATGGGTCAAGATCTCGCTCAAGTTCAAGTTTGAGCCATTCACTGCCAAACTTCGAATCAACATTATCAGCAAACTTGTACAAACCACACGAAATCCATAAAGAACTGACTTCTCCACAGGCGTTGCCTTTGTCACCGATGTTATCACCAATGCTCTCTGTGACATCTGACCGTGATGACGATCTACCACCTCCTTTTGACGACGACTTGCAGTCGTTATCACCTGTACAGCCCCATGGCATTGATGCCATTATGGACACTGCATCACCACCTTTGAAGAATCCACCAAAAAACCCGCCTTCTTATGATGAGATTATGGATACAACTTCACCAAGGTTACGATCCATTATAGTCCCACACATTGAGCTGACAAGGGCATCAGAGTCGCCAAACACACCTACGGGAGATCCAAATGATTTGGCAAGTGACTTCTCATTTGGTGGGACATCACCAATTATGCCGTCTTCTGTGATGAGAGCAACCGCACCTGAAGCACAGCTGATCAGAGCTTCGGTCAGGTCCGCTGCATCGACACCAAGGGCATCTTTGGACCTGAATAGAACCTCACCAAGGCCTTCTGCTGAATTCAGCGTAAGAGGATCTAACGAAATCGATAACATTCTGTCGGATCATGAAGATGAAGATGAAGAAACACCGGTTGTGGTTGCACAACCAATTGGAAGTCCAGTGTCCAGAACAAGCTCCATTTCCCCTTCAACTAACACAACAGTCCCATACATTGATGAAGATATTGCAGATATGGCACCATTGCTGAATACAACGTCTACAGTGGACTCTGTCGATGCGTTTAACCCTACGAGATTCCAATCAGTGGAATCTTTCCCAAGAAGGGAGTCCCAAAGTGCTGACATCAGTGGCTTGTATCAATCCCCACAAAATATCTTCACTGGCAGCTCCATCTTTGACTCTCCATTCGTCTCTCAAAGACAGCCATCGTTTTCCACACCTCCTGTTAGACCAGTTTCTGGAGTACGCCGTCGTTCAAGTGCTCAAACTGCAAATCCTGTGATGGCAGTACTAGGTGGTGATGATCAAGATGAGATTATTGAAGAATCTGAAAGCGTTGCTAATTCACCTAGTGATAGTAGCACCTTTCAAGAGAACGATCATTCGAGCTCAACGCTTGCTAGTGGTGGTGGTGATGTTGCAGTTACAGGTGTTAGAAAGCCATCGCCTATCAATATTGACTCATCAGGGGCAGATGCTCATAATGAGAGTGCCCAAGTTCCATCCTAATATGTGCAAACCAACATATTTTTCGTATAACTTTTATCATTCATTTAATTTAATAGTAATCATAAGTTAACTTGTAGATCCCAGTGCTTATTTTCCTAACGAGTCAATTATTCTATCAAACTCAGCGTTAGTATACTTGATGTATTTCTCCGTGTGTTTAGTGAAATCACCACCTGCATGTTTATCATGGAATCTATGGTACAGTGGGACAATGAATGAAATTTCCTTTGTCAAATACTTCTTCAAAGAAGGGTCTGTAATGTTGTACTGTTTGTATCCCTTAACCAGCTCCTCGAACTCTGCATTGAAATTTGTGAATTTCTGCTTAATTGCATCCCTGTCCTTGGAGGACAGTTTACCAACAACATTGACGTCCAGTAAGTTTGCAGCCGCTTGCTTCCATCCAGCGAGGAACATCTCTAGTGCCCTCTTTTTCAATCTTTCCAGCCGACTCAAACTAGTCGAGTCCAAAATTTCCTGAATGCCTGATCTCATAGAGATCTGTTCAACCAACGTTATATTTGTGATGAGGAAATAACCGATGGCTGATTTCTTCCTCATGAGCTGAGTGGCTTTGATCTCTAAACTCACGATTAAAGCATCAATAACATCTGAGAAGAAAGCACTGAGTAGTTCTGAAGGGTTGTCATCATCGACAACAGTTGTTGCGTTGATACTAGTCCATTTGGCTAACCATTGCGGTTTTGGCTGTGGGATCCAAGACCCAGCCTTAAATCCAACCATGACAGAAAGAGCTCCTTCTTTGAAGTCTGCAAACTTTCTTGCCTTTGACATCACCTCTACGGTGGCCTCTGAAACACCATTATCCTGTGGTAACGTTGTCAAACTCGATACTCTCTGGTCTGTGAATATCAAGAGCTCCTTAAACAATGAACGAGCCAGTTCTCTGCACGATGCAATGCACGTATTCAAAGGAGGGTATTCAGCACCGGTCTGTGAGCGAATAGTGTGTTGCAGATTAACACTGTTATCTAAGAGTTCAAATGCCAGTAAGCCTTCATTAGCAACGAATTTCTGGATCTTTCCGAGCAACTTATTGACAATTTGAATGTAGTTGTTCCAGCATCCCTCAAAGATCTTCAAGAAATGGCGAAGAATAGTATCCGGATCCTTATAGATATCCTCGAGCAAGGACCATTCATTCGACATGAATCCCAATAGGGCCTCTGTATAGTTGCCTATACCGTTAGTTCCCTTTTCATAGGGCACTTTGGGGTTTTTCGTGATCTCTTCGGTGAAGGGCACGAGGAAAGCCAGCGATTCCCTAATGGTTTTGATTCTGTTGTCAATGTACAACTGGTCGATTGGGTTGCCATTGCCGTAGAAGTAATCCACAATGTATCCGAGGTCTTTCAACTTGCTATCCTCGAGGTAAGGAAATGGTCTTCTCTCGGACATGTAAATTTGAGGATCAAACGACTGAGACACGGGCTGCAGGAGCACTCTGAAGAGAGTCTCCATCTTGAGCTCACCGTCGAGAACCGTGGACCGCAAGTTATCCCTGATTCCCTTGAACTCGCCGTCATCCTTGTTCTCGTTCAACTTGTCCAGGATCTCCTCGGACTTGTGAAGCGTCGTTATGTACTGCTTAACGTTCTCTATTCTCGCAGCACCAAGCTTCTGCTCATAAAACGCCGCTTCACTCGCAATACCTTGCACGTTCGACACCGCAAGAACACTGTCATCAACGTTCTTCTTGAAGACCGCCAGCTGTCTATTACGATTCACTATTGGAGTGAGAAGTTTCACCGACCTGTCCGACGACTCCGTGATCTTCTTAAGGGAGAAGCTCACCTGGGAGATGAGCTCCTTCGTTTTACTGAGAGACTGCTGAAGAACAACAGCATCGGCCTCGTCAATGTCCACCGTCAGCTGAGAGTACGACATCCCTGTTTATCTGTATCCGCCCTGCTCAGTCTGTGAAGCGCTGTGTATTTATCGTAAAGTGGTGAGCTCTAGACTGAAGCTCTTTTGGCTTTGCTGTTGTTTTTTTTGTCTCCTTCGCGGAGGTTTGTCTTTGTGGTTAATTCTCAGCAGGCTGCGTATGGGCGGCTTTTCCATTGTTTACACACCGCTCTCTACAACAAATGCTGATGAACTTGAGAAGCTGAATACGACCAACAGTGTGCACACACGCTGCTCACCGCTCAGCTTTACTCAGTGATCAGCCTTAGGGAGCTACAGCGATGTACGACTTTAGATCACAGTGTTAGCGTCTCCACCAGTAGCGTGGTGAGCCCACCAGTAGCGCGGCGAGCCGCTGGGTGTGTGATGAGACTTGAACAGTTAGAAGGTGATGTCAATTCGAGGTGTTGCAGATTAGTTCCTTACAGCAATGGTACGATTACAAGACATCGAACAATGTGCTCGTGGGAGTTTGATGAAGCGGCTCGGTCCGTGTTTTTGACGTGACGAATAACATTCACACCCTCCACCACTGCTAGACATCCCCGATTGGGAGAGAGCACGTAAGCCACAGCATGAACGGCGTAGTGGGATCAGTCGAGGTTTGAAATAATCAAATACAAGAATATAAAGGATGCGATGGAACTAAATCAACGTGGATGATGGTTGGGATTACAGAAGCTAACTGTGTTGTGTAATTGACTTGATTGTTAACAAAGATGGATCTTAGAGAAGGTGTTATTGTCCCGGTGACCAAAAAACCAAGACTCCAAAAAGCGCGTAAACCGTTGGTTATCAACCTGTTTACTCAGAGTTGTTGCAATACGCAGTCTGCTGCGTTGTGGAGCTACCCAGGTGATGTATCATCTGGTTATACTACCCTTGAATACTGGCAAAATCTGGCCAAGAAGGCGGAAGCTGCTAAGTTCAACGCGATCTTCATCGCTGATGTTTTAGGACCATATGACGTCTATCAAGGACCCGGTAATTACTCTTTTGTTGCAAAGGCTGGTACTCAGTTCCCAGGTATCGACCCTTCAATCCCAATTGCTGCAATGGCCGCAGTGACAAAGAGTGTTGGTTTCGGAATCACATTTAGTACCATCAGTGAACACCCTTACTTGCTCGCTAGAAAGCTTGCTACGTTGGACCAAATGACGGGAGGTCGTGTTGGTTGGAACATTGTCAGCTCGTACCTTAACAGTGCTGCTAAGAACCTGCTGAATGGTGAGGAGTTACCTGATAAACTTAGTAGATACGAGAAGACAGATGAGTATGTCCAGGTCGTTGTTGAGTTATTATTGTCGAGTTTTAGAGAGGATGCTCTGAAGGCTGACGTCAAGACAAAGACCTTTATAGATCCGGAGCTTGTACGTCCAATTGATTTTGAAGGTGAATGGTATAAAGTCCCTGGTCCTTCATACACTTCTCCATCACCACAGGGAATCCCTGTTTTGTTTGAAGCGGGTACATCCCCTGCAGGTATCGAACTTGCAGCTAAATGGTCAGAGGTTACATTCTCTAACGGTCCAACACCACCATTTCTCCGTCACAAGTCTGATAAACTCAAAGAAACAGCTTCTAAGAGATATCAGAGAGATAAGGATTCCCTAAAGGTCCTAGTGCTTGTCATGGTTATTGTTGCTGAGACTGAAGAGGGAGCTTGGGAAAAGTACAATAGATGGGCAGATGCTGCTGACCCTATCGCTGCACTGGCAATGCTTGGTGGATGGATGAACACCGACTTCTCCAAGTATGATGACGACTTCGATCTGCTGCAATCCGAAAACGTTAAGGACCGTGAAGTTGTCAAGCATTTCTGCGTGGATATCTTGGATAAAGGCCCTGTCACCAAAGCTGTCTTGGGAAGACACGTCTCAGTCAAGGGGTCTTCAGACCTCGTTATCGGTTCCGTTGACCAAGTTGTTCAGAAACTGATTGATTATGTCGAGATTGGTGGCGCCGATGGGTTCAACTTCTCCGCCCCTGTGAACCCAGCAGGCTATGATGACCTTATCGACCTCGTTATACCACGACTCAGAGAGGAAGGTCTGGCCTGGAATGATTACCCTGTTCCAGGTGGAACCTTGAGAGAGAATTTGACAGGCGTCAAAGGTGCAAAATATTTACCAAAGGGTCACCCTGCTAATCCATACATCTGGACAAAGGACCTCTCAAGATCGGAGTTTGAGCATAAGCTTAGTGAGTATAAAACTCTTCTCAAAGAGGAAGAAGGTGATGCATTCAAGCACTGAATGTGCTTCAATTGTACATAAACCAATCCAAACATATGTTGACTCATCGAAGTTGTTTGTAATAACGGTTCCAAGACTTACACTCCCTCGCTCGCTCCCATAGCCGTTACTTCAATGTCTAACATGTTTATATATTTGTCTGCTTCTTGAAGGTTTTCCCATACTGACGCATGCACTAAACCTACCTCTACATGATGCATGAAAATGGAGAAGTGCTATGCAACATTTGATTGAAAAACTGTGGGCATACAACTGAGGAACAGCCAGTCAGGTTACCTGGTGCTCGATCTGGTAGCCCATGGTACCGTGCTCGTGTGATTTTGGACCCATTGCTAGGTTCTTGCGAATTGTGACGAGATCACTGTGATCGGCATAACGTTCACGTGCTCATCTGGTAGGGAAGATGTCGCTTGTATCACCGTTTTGGGAAACGCTCACCAAAACATTAGCCACATCGAGAACGGCACATCTATCGAAGATTGGACTCAAACAACACACGATGTGAGGAGCCAGCTGGTGTGGAAATGGTTATAAGCGGAGATGATTGCCGTTCTCAAGGGGAACACAATACTTTCAATAAATGGACAGCAATTAGGGAAGAAAACACCACGGTAGGAATGGAAATCAACGACGAGGAACTGGAAAAGTCTCACAAGAAGCAGAGACTCCAAAGAGCACGCAGCCCATTAGTTCTGAACTTTTTCACGCAAAGTTGTTGTAACTCACAACCAGCTGCGTTGTGGAGTTACCCAGGTGATGTATCAAGTGGTTATACTACACTTGAATACTGGCAAAACTTGGCCAAGAAGGCTGAAGCTGCAAAGATCAATGCGATCTTCATCGCTGATGTTTTGGGGCCATACGACATATACAACGGTCCAAACAACTATTCATATGTTGCTAAGGCTGGTACTCAGTTCCCAGGTATCGACCCTTCAATCCCAATTGCTGCAATGGCCGCAGTGACAAAGAGTGTTGGTTTCGGAATCACCTTTAGTACCATCAGTGAACACCCTTACTTGCTCGCTAGAAAGCTTGCTACACTGGACCAAATGACGGGAGGTCGTGTTGGTTGGAACATTGTCAGTTCATATCTTCATAGTGCCTCTAGAAACTTGTTGAATGGTGTTCCATTACCAAACAAGTTGGGGAGATACGAGAAGACCGATGAGTACGTCTCAGTCGTTGCTGAGCTACTATTATCGAGTTTTAGAGAGGATGCTTTGAAGGCTGACGTCAAGACGAAAACTTTTATTGATCCTGAATTGGTTCGTCCAATTGACTTCGAGGGCGAATGGTATAAGGTTCCCGGCCCAGCGTACACTTCTCCTTCGCCTCAGGGAATCCCAGTCTTGTTTGAAGCAGGCACTTCCAAAGGTGGTGTTGAATTGGCTTCAAAATGGTCTGAAGTTGCCTTCTCAACTGGTCCCACACCAGCGTTGCTTCGCGTCAAGACAGATCGTATTAGAGAGTGTGCATTCAATAGATATGGAAGGGATCCTGAGAGTGTTAAGGTCTTAGTGTTTGTGATGGTTATCGTGGCAGAAACTGAGGAAAAGGCCTGGGAAAAGTTCAACAGATACGCTGACGCTGCTGATCCAGAGGCCGCTCTTGCCATGGTTGGTGGTTGGACAACGTCTGACTTATCAGGCTACGATGACGATTTCGACTTGCTCCAAACTGACAATCCTGTGCACCGTGGAATAGTGAAGCACTTCTGTCCAGTAATTGCCGACAAGGGCCCAATCACAAAGAAGGATCTTGGTAGACACGTCTCTGTCAAGGGAACAACGGATTTGATCATTGGATCTGTTGATCAAGTGGTTCAAACGCTTGTAGACTATGTTGAAATCGGTGGTGCTGACGGCTTCAACTTTGCTCCAGCTGTGAACCCAGATTCTTATGATGATCTCATTGATTATGTGCTTCCAAAATTGAGAGAGAAAGGTCTCCTCTGGGAAGATTATCCAGTCCCTGGAGGAACTTTCAGAGAAAACTTGAAAGGAGTCCAAGGTGCAAGCCACCTATCTAAAGACCACCCTGCTCATGGATACAGATGGACTGAGGATCTCTCTAGAAAGGAGTTCGAAAGCAACTTTGCAGAATACAAAAAGGAGTTGCGCGAGAAGCAAGGTGATGCTTATGATCAAAGTGCCAATAACGGTGACAACGCCAAATAAAAAGAAAACACCTATATATAGTATGGAAAGAAAAAGAATGTATGCCAGTCTACTATCAAACGACAACCTGTAGGACTCAGTTGCGGTTAGCGAAAACGGCACTTTAGTTAACTCTTGGACAAGCTTGACCCCATTAACAACATCAGCTTTTACGTGGGGGCCAGGGAAGGTGAGTAAACCCATTGACAATTCTCATCAGAACGATGAAAACATCAGAAGTTAATACTCGGTTTCCCCTACTGATTCGATGCCAAAAAGAGATTGAGAAGCCAATGTTTGTCCTTGTAGTTTTGAAAAGATTTCGTTGGAGGAAGGAAAAGTTTTCAGGGAAAAAAAGTTTATGGTGATGAGCACACAGGGGAGTTTCACCTGGACACCGAATAACCTGGACACCGAATAACCCGCACACCTAATAACCCGCACACCTAATAACCCGGACACTAAATAACCCGGACACCTATCAACTGTTACACCTCCATTGAATTCGATCAGGTTTCCCATACAATTGTCTCTTGATGGAGTGCCAGCGTTGTTCCTCGAGGCCATTAAAGAGACAAATGACCAATACTGCCCTTATTTCACAGCAACTTCATGAGTTCAAGGCCCAGGTTGATCATTCAAACGATGATAAAGCAGCATACGCCAACTATCTCCTGTGTAAGCAACACCTGTCCACGCTCAAGTCCATACGGATACGTCTGGTGGAATCCAAGAAGGATGAGAAAGTAAACGATCTTTTGGAACAGTATGCCAATTCCATAGAACAAGTGCAGCTTCCAAGTATTCTTCTCTTGGAATCGACTCTCGCAACTGATAAGAAGAAAAGAAATCAACGGTTGTCTGTTGACCTACACGCAGTTGGACTTGAACCTGTTGACGAGCTGGTTGGCTCCAGCGCAGTGGAAGACGATGAGAACCTGACCCAACTGAAGCAGAGGTTAACAGATGGAAGATCACA
>NW_017963655.1:39058-49120 GCF_001661405.1 Williopsis jadinii
CAGGTTTCCCATACAATTGTCTCTTGATGGAGTGCCAGCGTTGTTCCTCGAGGCCATTAAAGAGACAAATGACCAATACTGCCCTTATTTCACAGCAACTTCATGAGTTCAAGGCCCAGGTTGATCATTCAAACGATGATAAAGCAGCATACGCCAACTATCTCCTCTGTAAGCAACACCTGTCCACGCTCAAGTCCATACGGATACGTCTGGTGGAATCCAAGAAGGATGAGAAAGTAAACGATCTTTTGGAACAGTATGCCAATTCCATAGAACAAGTGCAGCTTCCAAGTATTCTTCTCTTGGAATCGACTCTCGCAACTGATAAGAAGAAAAGAAATCAACGGTTGTCTGTTGACCTACACGCAGTTGGACTTGAACCTGTTGACGAGCTGGTTGGCTCCAGCGCAGTGGAAGACGATGAGAACCTGACCCAACTGAAGCAGAGGTTAACAGATGGAAGATCACATACCACTAAGAGACAGCTGTCCATGGATGAGGAACTTCATGAAGAGGAGGCTAAGCAGGACGACATCCTCAAGGACATGCTCCAGTTTGTCCAGGGCTTAAAAGAAGGTGCCAATGCATTCAACGACAAGCTCAACGAGGAGAAAGATATCCTCAAAGCTGCTGAGGCTGGATTGCAGGTAACTCATAAAAAGATCAATAAATCTACAAAGAACCTTGCAAAGACCATCAACGAGCTATCCCTGTTTACAGCGTTGAAGATCTTCGCCCTGGTGATTCTACTATTTTTGTTTTCAATCATTGTGATTTCCATTCTTCCAAAGCTATAATACACGACAGACATTTCTTTTTGTCCAGTATTTTAGACAATAGGACCTTCCTTGTACATTTCATCAATCACCGACTGGAAGTGCTTCTGAGCGTTGTTTCTCTTCAACTTCATTGTTGGAGTGATTGTCTCATCATCGACTTTGAATGGATCAACAGCCAAATATACATTCTTAATCTTCTCAAACGAGAACAAGCCACAGTGATCAACGTTCTTGTTCAATTCACCGATAATGAACTTTCTGAACTCCAAATCATTCAGTCTCTGCAGAAGTTGTTCATGGGTTTTGATCTTGGTGTAGGTCTTCGACTGTTGACACAACTTCAACAGGTCTGGCTCCTCGATACCGACAATACCAACGAGATAGTTCTGGAAACTGTCACCGTATGCAAAGAATTGAGATGTGAATGAGTTGTTAGCAAGGTAGAAGTTTTCAATCTTCTCCGCAGCGATGTATTCACCTTGGGCTAATTTGAAAAAGTTCTTCACACGATCAATGATTGCAATACGGCCACCTTCATCAATTTGGGCAATGTCACCAGTACTGAACCAACCTTCTGCATCCACAGCTTGGGAAGTGGCCTCTGGGTTCTTGAAATAAGTGCTAAACACCTGTGGACCTCTAAGTAACAACTCACCTGATCTATTCTCCTTGTACGTGTAGTTCAAATCCGGCAAGTTTCTCAACTTGAACTCTGCGGTGACACCAATGGCACCAGTTCTAGATGTGTCCTTTGCATGCTTTGTAGTGATGGCGATACCACCAAACGTCTCTGAAGAACCATAACCTTGGAAGAACCCAGAGTTCAAAACTTTACGAAGATAAAAGATGGAGTCACCAGACAATGGGGAGCCACCAGAGATGAGGAAGTCCAACTTACCGAACCCAATTTGTTCTCTAATCTTGTTAAGAACCAACGGTTGTAAGATCTTAACCAAGAACGAATCGTCGTCGTGCTTCAATTTGTAATCGACGGCGAATCTAACCAACCAACCTTTGAATCCAGGCATTGTCTTGATCTTGTCCTTCAATCCACTCTCAATTCTGTTATAGAGTCTTGGGACAGAGGACATATGTGTTGGTTTCAACAACTTGATGTCCTCCATGAAGGATCTTGGATTCTCTGGGTTATGAGGGAATCCAATTGCAGCACCTTGACTGAGCTCGTAAATGATTTTGAAACGTTCATAGACATGGGCCAGAGGCAAGAACACCAATGAGACCGGTTCCTTTGGAATTGGAACATGGGCAAATAGGAAAGTATCAGCTGCAACGATATGAGAATGTCTCAACTCGACACCCTTTGGAACACCGGTGGTACCTGAGGTGAAGGATATGGTGTACAAGGTGTCAGGTGTTGGAATTCTGTGAGGCTTCGGGTTCTTTGTACCAATGTCCAGAGCAGTGGCATAATCAATCAACTCGATACCTTGGTCCTTCGCAGTTTTGACCAGCTCTTCGTCGTCAGCGGTCAGTGGCTCGATAGAGATCATAATCTTGAGGAAAGGGGTGTGAGCCTCAAATACTTTTTGGATTTTGTTCTTTGAGAGAAGCACAATTGGGGACTCTGTCAACTTGAGGATATATTCAGTAGACTCGTGTCCCAAAGTATCGTATAACGGAGTGTTTGGGATGGAGTAGGCATGGCACGCCAAATCGGCAACAATCCATTCAGGCTTGTTTGCGGAGAACAGCGTAAGCACAAAGTTCTCCAGATCAGCATCTGGGGCATACTTCTCGACCAAGTGCATCATAGCGGATCCGAACTTGGTTCTATTGGCGGCCAATTGGTCATAGGTGTCCCAAGAGTAATACTCGTTGAACTTGCCGGTCTTTGGATTAAACTCTCTGTGGCCAATGGACTTGTTCTTACCAAAGAGCTTGACCGACTGCTCGAAGAAGTCGTAGAAGGTTAAGAGGGAGTCATGGAGGTAACCGACTGGCTCGCCACCTTTCAAATAACCGTTTCTGAAGATTGGAGAGAACTCTTCAGTCTCTGTACCCGGAACAGGGTCGGAATGGTCGTGCAAGTCGAAAGGCAACGCAAGACGTGGAATGAGGTCCTTAAGGCCGTGGACCTTATCGTAGTCAGGCAATGGTAAGTGCGGCATTGTTCCGAGTATAAAACTTTGATTAAACAAAAGAATAAACGGTGATGATGTTTATGTTTCTTCTGTTTGTGTTTTTGGTTTTTGGCGCTTTCCTCGGCTTTTTCTATGTAAATTTTGGCCGTTGCAAGTTTGGGACTTTTTTTTTCCTTCGCCATGCATCGCAGGTCTGCCTTGAGGGGATAAATTTTTGGGACAAGATGTCTAGGGAAGTATGGGACATTTTTTGGTTTGCCCGAGACATTTTCCTTCAGTAGCAGTATGTTTTTGTCGTTCAACGTTGCTTTTGTTTTTCCGCTGGTCGCAATCCAGTCCAGTTTCAAGTCCGTTTGTTAAAACTGGACATGTGAAGCAGGGCGGGCCTGCAAAAAATGGAACATGATGATGAATTAGAGCAGTGGTTATCAGCAACCTGAAAACGACCAACTTTGCGTTGTTGGTCTGGATAAAGTAATCACAGATGGAGTACAATGGGGTGATTGTTCTACGGCCAAGAAGGTCACGACACAAACTTAATACACTGGGCAAACTAGACAAATGATCAACGAAAGCTGTGTAAATTGTGGAGAACGATGTGTTGGGCTGGCTAGAAATGTTTGTCCTGAACATCCACATTAACGCCGGTTCTCAAGGGTTTGATCTCTGTGTTTGTCCGCGGCCCTCCAAAGGTTCAGAGATGGTCCTCCTTGTGTGTACGTTCGGCGGTAGAGTTCAGATCATGTTCTATATCCTGTGTATTCTCCACGTTATTCGCAGCTAGGTCGTTGTAGATATTCAGCGCTGTACAGTTTACACTTTTAGTCTTAATCGGCTTTGACAGGCACACCATACTGGTTTTCAAATACCCGTGATTGGGACTGTATCCGTCTTGTAGTGCTGGTAAGCGTACGAACAGCGCTCCTACTCCTGGTGTTTACACTTACCTCAAGGTGTTTGGGAATTGGTGTCAAGTCTTTGGGGACTCTACCTTAATCATCGCTGCGACTATCCTGATGTTTAGGTGGTGGGAACGTGTAGTCAATTGTCATATATTGAACACCGTAAAGGAAAATGAACAAAATGAACAAATATGAGACACGAAGGTGTCAGTCAATCTGACAATGTGACCATATGACTATGGCACGGGCCACCAGCTAAGTGTGCTGCATCGTTATTGATCATTGATCCCTCCATTTGTCGCTCATGTTTGCCGATGTCCAATTGGTTCTGTTCTCCTTAACGCGGGATTCCACTATTTTTGTCCTTTTGACTTGTTTGGCTTATTTTGTTTCTCTCCTCTTTCGCCAATTTCTGATTATGTTTCTTAGTTCGGTGGACATATCCCAACTGGGATTGATCACCGTGACAAAAACATGGTGGATCAAAAAAATTAGTCTTGATCTACAGCGAATACAAGTAAATAATTCATTCGAAGAGAAGGCAACTCCTCAACAACCATGAATGAGGAACAGTATATGCAGTCGCAACAGGTATGTGGTCATGGTCATACAACACTCAGAACAGAACAATATGACTAACAACTTCGTCAGACTGCGTACGTCCTAAAAAAATCAAAACGTCAAAGAGTTGATACCGATGGATCCCTCATATCAGGTGAAGCAAAGCCTTATAGTCTGAATGGAACACCTTTTCTGCAACTATTCAAGGGTGATGAGCCTAAAGAGTACACAGCGTTACGTTACAGTACTTTCCAATCAAGGAAAACATATCAAGATACCAAATTGAAATCAACATTAAGTTCCTTAACGCTCTTATCCTCGAATGATATTGAGGCAATTGTTGCCAATCCACTGGGTGAGACTATGGACACATGTGTATTATTATCAAATTCGAGCATTTCAACAAGTTTGGTTTTCCTATCACAGCTGACCACCCACCTCACTGCAAATAACAACTACAAAGTCGTTACGATAAACTCAAAGGAATCAAGAACAATGAGATCGACATTGAAGGCCATAGTGAAGGGCATAACGGGAGATGCAGACTCAAATGTACAAGCGATAGAGAATTTCCAAAAGGACCAGCTTATTGATCTTGATGATTTTGATGATTTTAACGATGACGAAGAAGATGAAGACGAGATCAAGACATTCGATAGAAGACATCCATGGGATCTGGACATTGCCCAGGAATGGTGCGATCTCGTGTGGAAAAAGAATGGGAACAACATCCATACTTCACAATTACGTATAGTGCTTGTTATCGAAGATATTGAATCGTTCAATCTGTCTTTGCTTAATGCTTTGCTGAGGCTATTACATTCATATTCGGACAGATTGCCTCTGAAGTTGATATTCAACGTTGGGACAAACATCAAGACGTTTTCTCAGAAGCTATCACATGATGTACTACATATGATGACATTCCATAGGTTCAACATCGAACAAACTGATCAAATCATCAACAGAGTCGTTTCAGACCTGGTTGTACCAGATACACTGCTACTGGATGAGGAGTTAGCGGGGTTTATCCTACGCAGATTCAAGGGTTCAGTTAAAAACGTTGGTGATTTCATGAACACCATTACGTACGCTAACATGACTCATTTCTTTGCAAATCCACTGTCAATCATACCATTCCTTGGTGAAGAACAACTGATGGAACTCCCCACGCGATACTTGAATGCGTTAAAAACACTACCATCGTTCAGGAAATATATCAGCTCATTGGTAGACTCAGCAAATGACAACTCAAAGCTGAAATCGTTGCTGCAGAGTGATGATGCCACTAGACAACTGCTTATAAAGTCCATCAAGTCCTTTAAAATCTATACACATTGCCTGAAATCTGTGTTTTGGCTATTCACTGAGGTTATCGGCAAAAGAACGTTCAGAACAGGCATGACCCATCTCGAAATATACTGCAAACTGACCAGTAGAGATAGTCTCATCTCTAAACAACTTGTTAGTGAACTCTTGCTAAAATTGGATTCAATCACTGTTGAAGATTTAAAGGACATCTTTGCTGAAATTGAACAGGAATCACATGACAATGACTTCCTCCATGGTTTGTTCTTCAAGTTGAAGACACATGTCGATTTCAACTCACTCGATGGATTCAGAGGCAGCTCATATGCTGAGAAGATGAACTTCAAGATTGAATCCCGTAAGCTTGTGAAGCTGTTCATCTCAATCTTGAGCGATTTCCTCAAGAGCAACATCGAGAATCCCTATCACATAACGTTCCATGAGCTATTCACGCTTTCAGATGTGGACGTCGTTAAACAGAACCTGGTCCCATCGACCAAAAATGACATTATGGAGGCACTTATCAACCCAGAAGCCTACTTGGAAGGCTCGTGTACTGGCCATGAAGTGTTGGACCGTCTAAACAATTCCATGGAACCCGTTATCTCGACCATGTTCACAATATACAGAGAGACCACGCTGGACTTGAACATTTACGACTACTACGCGGTGTTCAAGAGTTCTCTCCCAAAGGATGAAATCATGCGTGACCTTGAGCTCATTCTCGACGACGAGTCCAATATACTTGAATCGTATCTGTCTGATGAGTTAAGATTCAAGTACATCTACCAATTCTTCAACGACAAGAATATACCCACGGAGTTGAAATGGGACAAGCTGACCCTGACTTTCTTCCTTCAAAAGTGTGAAGAACTGGTCTATTGTGGGTTCTTTAAACAGAAACTACACGCAAAGAAGAAAGCTGGCTCGTTGGAAAAGGCCGTCTGGAAGGATGTCTAAGCTGGCATAACATAGACAGAATAATATAGGGGTCTGTGCTCAAGGCACCGTTGCATAATCGTTCACGTTCTTGATGTACTCGTAGATGAATCCAATTCCGTAGAGATGGCTGCTCATCAGCTGATACTCATTCACGCTGTGAATGCGGGACTTCTGGGCCCCTGGGTCGGACATAGAGAACCGATAGATGTTCTCAGTGAGATTCCAATACTGGCACGTATCGGTGTTACCCATCATCAAATTACCTGTCACCACTGCTGGTGGCCCCTCAGGGTCGATGTAATCTTCAACAATATGTTTAATCGAACCTGAGAAGATATCCCAGGTCTCGCCTGAAGTTGGCGAGACAGGAGCTGGCTCCAACTGTCTATCCCAAGTTATCTGAAAGACACCATCAGCAGTACGGCTAACTATCTCATCATCTCCAAGCACGACGCCCAAGTTGAACGCCTCGGCAACCCTCAGCACGTTATCTAAGATCTTCGTGGTGGTTTCATTCCACGAAGATCCAACATTGATACGGTGGTCAACAACTAATGACGAATACTCCGGCAAAGCATTCTCCTTCACCCCGCCCTTAATGATGTCGATAGCCTGTGTGGTCTTGATGTTGAACTCTGTCTCTCTCGAGCTTGATAGGTACTGCACCACCTTTCTCTTTGCCAGAGAGCTCTTATGAGCACCCAGTATACACTTCTTCAGCATCCCGGTAAACGTATTGGTATACTTGGCAACACATTGCAGCCTGGTGAGTGTCGGGTTCTCCTCTGCCAGCTCATAGCCAAAAGGACTAGACTCGATCTCGTCAATGAGCTTGGCCATGATGCCAATGTTGGTATGAGGAGGTGGCACTGAAGAGTGTCCACCAGGAGTAGTCAACGAGATGGTCAACGCAGTGGCTCCCTTCTCTGCAACAGAGGGAAAGGCAAACACTCTCCCATCAATCTTCGTGAGGGACGAGCCTTCATCCACGAGGGAGTAGAAGGAGTTCTCACCATACCGCCCTTGCAAGAGTTGTGCAATGTGATAAGCGCCATTCCCGGCACTCTCCTCATCGTAGCCAAACCCAACCACTATGGACCTCAAAGGCTGGTACTGCTCCTTGAGCAGTTTCTCCAGCGCCTCCAAGATGTCCATGAGCATCGACTTATCGTCTGAAGCGCCTCGTCCCCAGACCCTTTCACCATCGTAGTGGCCACTGAACGGCTCGTACTTCCAAAACTTGCGAGTCTCTGGCTCCACTGGCACAACGTCCATGTGTGCTGTGAGCAGCATGGGCTTCAGCAAGGGATTCGACCCTGTCCACGTGTACAGGAGGCCGACCTCGTTCACTTTCTCCACTGTGAGACTCGTGTGGACCAGTGGGAATTGCGCCTCCAGGTACTCATGGACTCGTTTCATGGGCTCCCACACAGCGTCGCCGCCACGGGGCTCAGGCATCTCATCGTAAGATATGGACGGGATCTTCACCACCCCGCCCAGTCTCTGGGCAGCGCTCTGCTTATAGTCCTCATCCTTGAGGATGTACTCCAGTGTGGAGTTATCGTTGATGAAAGACAAGGGACGTATAGCCTCGCCTAGTGGACACAGCCCGTCCAGGTCTTGTCCCGTGATATCAATCTCCTTGTACAGTTTGTACGGAATGCACGGTGATAAGAGCAGCAGCAGGCCTGTTGAGATAAGAGGGAACCATCTTCTCAGGGAGGAGTGCTTCGTATTGGCGTAAGCTCCTTTCATGTTGATCCTGTTTGGTGGATTAATGAGTGTTGATGGAAGCAACTGTGAGTGTCAACGAATATCTTGTGGGCTCCTTCCTTCCCCCCCCCCCTTGTGATGGACGTTATCAGAGCCTCGTGCGATCGGCGCTATCAGCAGTGGGAGCGCAGCACTGATACGGCATGCCCACCAAGGGGGTTCATAAGCCGGTGGACCAGCCCCTGGGCAAGCCGTGGGATGCTTGGTTGCCTACAGTAGAGATAGCATGCTGAGAGGATGTTTGTATTAGTTCGTGTGGTTTATAGATGGCGCCAATACTGGAACATTAGTGGATGGTAGGCACATGGACTAAGGTGCGGTAGCAAAGTCGTTGATGCTCTTCACGTACTCGTACAAGAAGGCGATCTCGCTCAGATGGTCGTTGAACAGAACGTACTCGTTGACGGTGTGGATGCCTTCTTTCATCGTGTAGGTTGTCATCTCGAATCTGTAGATATGGTTTGTCAGATTCCAGTAGCGGTTGGTGTCGGTGTTGCCCATCAACAGGTTTCCAGTCACGATGGAAGGTGCCAGCTGAGGATAAGAGTACTCGTCAACAATGTGCTTGACAGAGCCCGCGAAGATGTCCCAGGTGTTATCGTCCATTGGAGAGATTGGCGCCGGCTCCAGCTGACGGTCCCACTCGATCTTGAAGTTGCCGAAAGGCGACGATGGCAAGACCTCCTCATCGCCTAAGAACACTCCCAGCTTGTGCTGCTCTGCAACCTCGACGATATTACCCAAGATCTTATCAACAACCTGCTTCACCGTTGTACCGGCGTTGATACGTGTGTTGATGACAAACGACACACTTTCCGGAAGTGCATTCGACTTGACACCCCCGTTGATCACGTCAATGGCCTGTGTTGTTCTGACAAAGGTGTCATAAAGCGGCTTTCTTGCCATGAATTCCAACACCTTTGAGTTGGCAACGGCATCGTAGGCGGCTTTAAAGATGTTCTTCTTCAACCACAGTGGGATTTGGTCGGTATGTTTGGCAATGCATTGCAACATGCCCAAGGCTGGAGATTCAACGGTAAGTTCTGATGCAAACGGATTGTTCTCGATAACGGTGATCGCCTGTGAAACAATGCCAATGGCGGTATGCTTTGGAGGCACGGATGAATGACCTCCAGGTGCGGTTAAGGTGATGTAAAGCGTTGTGGCACCTTTCTCTCCAACACTTGGAATGGCAAACATCTTACCACCGATATAACTTAGTCCAGTGCCTTCGTCTAGCAGTGCATAGACAGAGTCTTGACCATATCTCTCCTCCAGGAACTTTGCAATATGAGCAGCACCTCTTGCACCACCAGCTTCCTCGTCGTGTCCAAAAGCTAAGAGCACAGTACGCTTCGTGGTGTATCCCTCTTCCAGCAACTGTTCAACAGATGACATGATTGCAATCAGCATGTTTTTATCATCAGCGGCACCACGGCCCCACAGCTTTTCACCGTCGTAATGGCCTTCAAAAGGCGGGTGTTTCCAATCGTCCTTAGTTTGCTCTGAGATAGGGACAACGTCTTGATGAGCAGTAAGGAGCAACGGCTTCAGGCTTGGGTCTACTCCCTCCCACGTATACACGAGAGAATAGGTGTTGACAGTCTCAACCTTCAAATGGGAGTGCACCAGAGGGAACGTTTGTTTGAGGTACGCATGGAAGGCATAGAAGATGGTCCAGTCATCTGGATCAGG
>NW_017963655.1:49681-64539 GCF_001661405.1 Williopsis jadinii
CTTACGTGCAATTCAGGCGCACTTTTCTGGCCTAACGTTGCTGATGAGCGGCGGTGTGTCCAAAAGAACTACGAGCGTCGTAAAGTTCATATCCCGGCGCCTGTATGCTGTCCTGTCAGTTTCTAGGGTGCATTGGCCAAGTCCGGTCCAATCTTGCTCTGTCACCCGGACTACCATATGCAAGTACTAGGACTTTGGCTGTTTCCGGTGACAGAGTGACAGAGCTTGTTGCGCAGGGTGTCGTATATTTAGAACTGTGTATAGTGCTTGGAATCGCTTTAGCTTGATATGACGGCAGTGCAATGTAGCGCAGTACAAGTGAGCGTAGTGCCTGAGAGCACAGTGCCCGAAAGCTGGTTGGGAGGCCCGTATATCCAGTGCTCTCTCGTAATAAATTACATCTGCGTAACATCGCAGATCTGTGGATGCAACCTACAGCAATGGTGCATCAACGAGCAGACAGGAAGGTATTCGTATTTTGTAGGGCCTGGTTGGAAGCTGGAGAGTGCTGGTCTCGGTTCGCATGCCGGATAGCGGTATGGTGGAGATTGCGTAATCCATCTCATGATCTGTGGGCCTTATATAGTATTCCCTGTAATCAGCCGTTGCTACACCATGCTATCGAGGTCGCAAGCCCTTGTGTTGCAGAATGAAGCCACATATACAAAGATCAGCACTGCGCCAAAGATGCTGTGAACAGAAACTAAAGCGCGGCATGACATTCGATTCGAGGGTGCTGGGAGTTAGGGAGTTGGTTGCAGGTCGGTTAGATAGACAAAAAGGTCCATTGAAGCTGCTCGACGATCCCAGAATGTCCACAAGCGTATACAATGAGTAATTGAATACACAATTAAGCTCAGACTGTGTGTTGCTGAGACTGTGTGTAGCTCTACACTTGTGACTATAAAAACATGCTGGTGTCGTAGCCCAGTCACCAGATCTTAGAGATAACAAGCCATAGGAACCATGACCCTGTTCAACAAACCCCAGTTTTGGCAGAAGGAGCAACATCGAGAGGAGGTCGTCTCTGTAGAGGATATCTCACTCGAAGATGAACAAGATTCCTCAAAAAACCTAGAACAAGTTCAACTGCCATTCAGCAAATGCTGGGAGCTCTTCTGGCAATGGAAAGCTGCAAAGAAACAACCAAGATCCAAGTTCTTCTTCTGGTATCCTCCAGAGCAATCCAAAGATGAAAGGTATTTGGTTTTCAAATTGGACATGTCCATCATGATCTACGTGTGTTTGGCCTATTTTACAAGATATCTAGACGCACAGAACATATCATCTGCCTACATCTCAGGGATGAAGGAGGACTTAAACATCACTGGTGAACAGTACGTCTGGTTAACACAGCTGTTCTCAGCAGGGTATTGTACTTCTGGTGCAGTGACCACGTTGATCCTAACAAAGGTTCGATTCTCCAGAATGATTCCAATCCTGGAGTTCCTGTGGGGGTTAATGTGTCTGTTGGTCTACAGAGCCGAGAACTTTAGAACAGTTGCCGGCTTGAGGTTTGTACAAGGTGTCTGTGAAGGTGCAGCATGGCCTGCAATTCACTATGCCCTTGGATCATGGTATACGCCAAAGGAACTGGGTAAGAGGACAGGAATATACACAGCATCTGGTATTGCTGGTGTTGTTCTCTCTGGATTGATCCAATCAGGGTTGCAAAAGTCTATGGATGGTAAGAACGGATTGGCCGGCTGGAGATGGCTATTCATCATTGACTCCATTATCACCTTTCCAATCGCAATATTGGGATTCTTTGTATTCCCAGATACCCCGGAGAATGCCAGACCAAGGTTCTACTTGTCCAAAGAGGACATTCAGTTTTGCAAAGAGAGGGTAAAGATCAACGGTGCTGACAGAAAGAACAACTTGGACCTGAGCACTTTCAAGCGTGTCTTCCTCAGCTACCAATGGTACATATTTGTCATTGCCTGGATTCTGTGGTGTTACAGTGGTATCATGTCCGGTTATATGGGTATTGTTCTCAAAGCACTAGGCTATAACATCTACGACAGAAACAATATCCCTACCGGTATCTCAGGTGTGGGAATCGTATCGGGAATCCTCACGGGCTTTATAGTTGATCTCACTGGGAAGAGAATCTACGTGATCACGCTTTGTTTGGTCTTTTGGATTACGGGACTGTCCATTATCAAGGCCTATGACGTCCCAAGGGGCGTGTTTATTATGGGATACATGTTCTGTGGTGTATCATCTGCTGTATCCCCTATCATCGTCGGCTGGTGCAATGAGCTGTGTCGTGAGGATAACCAGAAGAGGGCAGCAACAATTGGTAGCTTGAACTTGTTTGGTGGACTGCTAAGTATACCTTTTAGCGTTAAGCTGTTCAACGCTGATTTCGCTCCAAAGTTTACAAAGGGCTCTCTGGCATGTCTGATAACCTCGGTACTCTTACTGTTCCACCTGTTCATCATCTTGTTCTTCGACCGCTACCAACAACGGAAGAGAGAGTACATCTCTGAGAGTTACAACGATGAGAAAAGTGACGTTATAAGCACTAAGCCGGCGTAAACAATCATACTAATACATTCGATTCACTTGAATATGGTCAGATGGGTCTTCTTGTTGTGTCGTACCTCCATTCGTTTGAACTTGCCGCTGTGGTTCTGGATTAGCCGCTGGTGTTTCTTCTTCAGGCTGAGGACGTCGTCGGATGGCCCCAACAAGAGTCTTCCGAATCTTTGTTGGACACCCTCTGGAATTTCTGCCTTTAATGTTCAATCTTTTTGTTCTTTGCCATTCTTCTGTGATGTTTTTAATTCTGTGTATAAAGCTGTACTGGTTTTGTGTCATTTTGTGTTGATAAGAATTCAAAATGTAAACAATGCAGCGGAAATTGAAAACATCCTTACATTTTTACGACTGCTAGGCAACGACGAGCTAGAATTATATACAAGAACACATATGGTGTGGACCATTTTGGAAACCCCACTGATTTAATCAAGTTAACAGTCGGTGTATATGACAATATAGATCAGTTCTACGGTGTGACAGCTCCAGTTTTCCCAAATTTTGTTTCGTTGCTGAGATATAAGCAAATCTATGTGTTTTTCTTGATTATACCATACAAATCATGAATGGTTATATCTCAGAAAGTTTTGAAGATAACATGATCATACTTTGTCTATCTCTTAACTAGAGTAAGGGCTACGTTGTGGTATAATTTGGGGAAATTTGAAGGGGAATTGCTATTTTTATTAGTATCATTCTAATAATGGTCGGATGAGGAACATGCAAGGCAGTGCAATAGTGCGCAGTAACAAACCCCCTTTCTGGGAAAGTTTCAGAGCTCCCGAAGGCTTACACCCATTCCATGGATGAGTGGCCATGGTTACGTACGAATGAGATACCACCTGTTTGTGCTGGTTCATGGGTAAGCCACACCTTCTTCGGTGTCTGTGTTGACAGCGTACTAACCATTTAACACAGACTTTGGGGTAACAAATCCCATTTTGACTATATTGCGCAAGAGCTTGAGAAGCACCGCAGTCAATGCGACCAGGAGATTGTGATCTACAAGGCCGAGAACAATGAGGGTTATAGAACATTGGACGGTATTGATGTGTGTGGTCTTCGCATCGTCAGGGAGATTCACGGCAAGATTGCAGCTTTGAAGGAGACCGGTGACGTTGTAAAGATCTCCATTGTTGGGTATTCGCTCGGTGGGTTGATATCGAGATATGTCATTGGTATTCTCTACCACCAAGGGCTGTTCAAGGAGATTGAGCCTGTGAATTTCACCACGTTTTGCACGCCTCATGTTGGTGCTATGGCACCAGGTTCGAACATCTCTGTGAGGGCCTTCAACTGGCTGGTGCCAAACCTGTTATCCCTCTCAGGTCGACAAATGTTCTTGAAGGACAACACCGGTAAGGAAGGTCCGCTGTTAGAACTCATGGCTAATAAGAACTCGGTTTTCTACAGGGCATTACAACAGTTCAAGACTAGAATCCTATACGCCAACGCCATCAATGATAAGCGTACCGCATGGTGGACCTCTGGCATATCAATCGTTGACCCCTTCATCAACATTGATGAGAGCTCATCGCTGAGCGATTTGGACTATAAGTACGTTGAATCGTTTGCTCCAGTCGTTCTAGATGCGCATGCTGATTTCAAGATCTCCAATAGACCGGTATCGTCTCAAACTGTTCCCGAGCAACCTTCAAACTATTGGAGTAGAAAATACAGGTGGCTTGTAGTGGCACTGAATTTGACCTTTGTGATGCCATTGTGGGTACTGTGGTTTATCATCTCTGGTGTTATGGAGTCATTGAAGTCGTCTGTTCGTATTAGGCGTGTTATGAGGGAGAACAATGCCTACTTCATGGACTTAACAAACCTGCTGGAACCTGACACGGATGAGGCCACCAATGACGGCTCTGACATCGAGAGCATTGCGGATAAACTGGACCACGACATGGAGGATGCCATTCACGACCGTGTGGATACTCTGATTGAGTCCGTTTGGGATGCAATGACCTCCAAGGATGAGGAGCAAACTGCACAGCTCTCCAAGTTTCACATCATGCAATCTACAGAGCCATATTCGTCCTCTACAACATCCAAGAATGAGCAGAACTACGTCTCCGTGTCGATTAGTGATCTCTCGTATTTCAGCAAGGATTCTCCAATGGCACGCAACCAGATCGTGAAGCTATATACGCTGGAACTGAGCCCTTCGCAGGTGGAAATCGTGAAAAACCTCAACGCTCTCGATTGGAACAAATTCCCCATTTTGATTCGTCACACAACGTCAACTCATTCAGCTGCCATTGTGCGTAACATCAACGACCCTCAATTGCGCGAGGGTAAAGTCGTCGTTAAGCACTGGCTCGAGAACGCCGTTCAACTGTAAGCTGGCCCCCATTCCTCCCCTGTGTTTTCTTCTTTATAAATCTTTATACTTATAAACGTTGTGAAGTGTTGAAGCCCGTCGCTATACCTGTGTGTCCCGTACCATAAAAATCCTTCGACCGCTGGTGAAAAATCGCCGACTCTGTTGAACTCGTTGAAGACGCTGAAAGGAGGAAGCTGAAAGCAGGAGAACAACGCTCAAGCATGTCAGAATTTGGAAAGCTTTTCAAGTCGAGCCGTTTCGCCTCGTTGGCTAAACCGTTGTCCAAGTCTCGTGGTGCGCTTTTCCCAACTCATCAAGTTGTTGAGACGAGAGACGCTGCCTTGTCAAGACAGGAATGGGGTCTTAAGTATGCCTTACCTCAGAAGTTGAAGTCCCGTTATATCGTCTTGAACGACTTCGACAGTCTCGAGCGTATTGTGGACTTCGAGGCCGGTGGAGGCGACCACTACAGAAGGCTGAGATTCCAAGAGCTCGGCATCGTACCAGAGAGAGACACCAAGGACTCCCAGTTCACGTCAAAGCCAAACCCTCTGTTCCAAGATTCCAACATCTCAGCCTCTAAGAAGATTGAGACCGTGCTGGAGGTGAGACCGGACTGTAAGAAGAAGAAGCTGGACTCGGTCATCATCGAACTGGAAGAGTTGAGACCTGAATTCAAAGAATACGTGTTGAAGAACCATCCAAAGGAGCTCAAGGAGAAGGGACTCACTGGAGATAGATTCCAAGACGTGGCTGCTGCGTTCCTGAAAGAGCACAGACTGAAGACGGACACCAACAAGATTGCAAGTTTGAAGAGAAAGGATGATTTCAAGTTTGCAGGAACCGGTGGGCTGAGTTATGCCTTGAAAGGACGTCTTAGAACGACGCCTAACGGTGTTGTTCACCGTGAAGCTGCGCCAGCTAGATACGTTGGCTCAAGATTTGCCCTTGGTGGATTCGTCGCTGAGGGCTCCTTCAAGAACGCAGCCATCGACAGAACCACCGTCTTGGCTGTGAGTCCTACCCGTGCCACCATCAAGGCTAACGGTGCCGTTTCCATTGACGTTGCACCTCTTACAAGTACTGGCAGGGACATCATATCAAAGACCACCAGTGGTCGTAGAGTCCTTGGTAAATCCGCAAAGAAGGATAACGACAGTCAGACAATGGCTGCACTCAATAACATCTTCCGTTGATGGAGTCAGCTGTGCATGTACATATACAATTAAAAGAGAAAGAATATACATAGTTCTTATTTATCGAATAAATAGAGAGACAGAAAGACTGCTATCTAGAACAAAACACCCTTTGTTGAGGGAACATCATTGGTGCCGTTACTGGAGATGGATTCCTTAATGGCGATGGCCAGGGCCTTGAATGCGGATTCAGCTCTGTGATGGTCGTTGAAGCCTCTCAAACAGTCAACATGCATCGTGATATGAGCTGCTTGAGCAAAACTCTCCAAGAAGTGAGGAATCATCTCACATGACAAGTCACCGATCTTTTCCCTCTTGAGTCCCAGCTCAACAACGGCAAACGGACGGTTACTCAGATCAACAACGGCTCTGCTCAGAGCCTCGTCCAATGGAGCAAACCCGCTACCAAATCTCTTGACACCTCTTATATGGCCCAAGGCCTCCTTGAAGGCGCCTCCCAGCGCAATACCAACGTCCTCGGTGGTGTGGTGGTCGTCAATGTGCAAATCACCAATACACTCCACAATCAAACTCCACCCACCATGCTTCGCAAGAGCATGGATCATGTGGTCCAGGAATCCAACGCCCGTGTTGATTGAAATCACCTGAGAAGAGGTGACTTGAGTAGCATCGTCGTACTTCTTATCCTTGAAGATTGACTCCGGAACCGTTACGTATCCACCATCCAAACTCAAGGAAATCTGGATCTTCGTTTCGTTTGTTGTACGATTCACAAGAGCTCTTCTCTGGGGTTTCACCCCGTTCGTTTCAGCCATTTCTCTATCCTTCTTCTCAATACTCAATGAGAATATGAGTCTTAAATACGATGGTGATGACTCTTCGCTTCCGATGGCCACGCACCCCGGAAGTGGCACATTCCGAGGGACATTCCAAGAGCGATGAGTCGTGTGCGGTCCGGATGTTTTTTTTTGGCGCACTGTTGTTCTTCGACTCTTTTTAGCACACAAGATGGTTAATACTCGTTGAATTTGTATCGTTTGCCTGTGCGATTGGGAGGTTCATACGATGCTAAAGAGACAGTTCACCACGAGTGCTTCTCTGTTGAAGAATGTCCGTCCTGCTGTGAAGGTTTCAGAGAAGAAGGGTCCACAGTCAGTGGGGAAAAACCTACCGTTTAAGAAGTCTGAAAAGGCGTGGGATAAAGCAGGTGAGTCCAAAGATGAGTACTTCAGAAAGAGATTTGCCCATATCCATGCGAAGCAGAAGTCCAACGACACTGTCCAAAGAAGAGAACGATTCCAAGAACAGAGAGATGACAAAAGGAGGGAAGCCAGGGACCATTTGAAGACCGAGAGACATAACCATAAGAACAAATTCTACAAAGATGTGTATCAAAGCTTGAAGCCGAACCCGCTATCTGAGTATGTCTATGGAAGATCTCCTGTGTTAGCAGTTCTTCAGCAACGGAAGAGGTCGTTTTTGAATAAATTGTTTGTGGAGAGGGCACCGTCCAAGGATAGCGAGATTGTTCAAATCGCTAAGAACTTGGGAGTCGATATTGTCGTTGCAAAGAGTAAACACGAGTTGAACCTGTTATCAAATAACGGTGTACATAACGGCTATGTGTTGGAGACCAAGCCATTGCTACCAACTCAGGTTTTCGAACTTGGCAAAGTCCAAGGAAAGAGCTACGCCATTGAAGAAGACGATTTCGGCTCCAAATCTATTCAAACGCATGAGACTTCAAATAAGAACCCATTTGGCCTATACCTCGATGGTATCACCGATCCTCATAACGTTGGTGCCATAATCAGATCTGCATACTTTCTAGGTGTGGATTTTATAGTGATGTCTGATAAGAACAGTGCCCCACTCTCACCAGTTGCTTGTAAAACTTCAGTGGGTGCTACGGAGTTCATTCCTATATACTCGGTTACGAAACCATTACAATTCTTCGATAAGAGCAGAAGCAATGGGTGGACTTTTGTCTCTGCAGCCACTGCTGAGCATAAAACTGATGAGAAGATATTCTCAACGTTACAGTCTAAGACCGTGCCGTTCAACGCTATTCATTCATTGCTTGAAGAAGGTCCGTGTATTCTCGTCTTAGGATCCGAAGGTGAAGGTATTAGAACCACTCTCAAGTTGAGAAGTGATTTCCTTGTGGCTATCGAGAGTGCACCCGGGGTGGACTTACTTATTGACAGTCTAAACGTCAGTGTTGCTGGTGCACTGATAATTAACAAGATGTTGAATAACTGAGGAAAACGGAGACTGTTGAATATTTCATTCATATGAACAAATAATGTGTTTTATACCTGTATATAGCTACTAATATGAATGATATCGTGATACAAACCACGACTAATTTCCATCTCATTACGCGTAGTGGCATGATTGTCCTATATAGCTTTGGCAATTCCTACCAAACATGAATTCATCGATACAATTCAGATTCACAATTTAATACTGATTATTACTCATGAGTGCTAAGCTCTATAAACCTGGCCATTATGACCTAACTGTTTTGTAATATTACCTACAAGCGGATAATCTTTATGCGTAATCAAAGATGTGCGATTTTTCAGTTGTCCCAGATTGGCATTATACACAATTGGGCGCCCAGTGCAAAGTAATTCACCAAATAGCCATATATAATATTGAATCAACGAGTATAAAAACATATCACCAGAAGTAATTATATAATAAGTAATGAATTCAATATTTTATGGGAATTGAGTCGCTTTTGTTGATACTCTGAAAATAATAATATTAACTTCCTTTTTACCTCATAAAATTTAATAACTTTTGCATAAAATCAAATTCTTCTAATTTAAATTAAAAATGAGTCTATAACAATTCAATAATGTAAAACAAAGCATTCTAGCTATAAAATGCCAATCAATCTAAGGGATATTTGATGATAACTATGTATTTTATTTAATTATGACTGCCCCATATATCATCACCTTACAATATTTGCTTGTATCAACAGGTCTGGTTCACTCAAAACTACATGGTTTCTATGGGATTTTAACTTAGTACGGCTTGAGTGGGTTGTTGATAAGGCTTATTATATATTCCTTTGAGCGGGACTAACATTGCCAATTGATGGAAAACTAGTGTAGCAAGATCCATTTGGTGAATTTGTTTTAAATTACAGGCAATAATCAATAAGATGGAATGAAGTCAAGAAAGACTTGTTTAGCGAAATTACTAATCACTATAGAACACCATCAAAAACAAACAAACAGTCAAAAAAACAAATAATGCTAGATCATGGGCTTCGTATTTAGCCATATAGACATAGGCACAATAAGGGTTAGAAGAACCACCATCAACAAATTCAACCCGTTTCAATTTTGGAATATTAACACAAGGGGAAGATTAAACTGTCATTTGTTGATCATTATCGGCACTATCATGGTGTTCAACACCGTCATAAAAGACTTCATCTAATGGTGCAACATCTTCTTCGTTATCGCTGGTTTCCTGGTTTAGGATTTCATCCTCGCTATTACCAAGAATAATTGCACTTGGATTCAAAAAGTCGCCCTGTTGGAACTCGTCGGTCTTAATCCCTCCAAGAACACAGTTGTACTGTTCTCTGGTTTCAGTTAATACATTAGTAACATATGAAACCCAAGATGGTTCAACCAGTTTGGAGTAGATCAAATCATCAATCTCAGGGTCGTTGAACTTGTTGTTCTGGAAAATGGAAGAGAACTTGACAACTTCCTCTGCGATAAGAACTAGATGACCCATATAGCCTAAACGGACGTTTGATGTAACTTCGATATCCAAGCAGAGGTTGTATGCATTGATTATGAGATTGGTGATGTCACATTTGTCGAAAAGTTCAAGGATCAAGAACTGGTTATACCCCTGATCTATGCGACCATTGAACACTTGTTGTACAATGTCAAAAACAACGTTATGCCAAAAGTTATTCCAAGGGTATTTGGTGAACATTTCAATGATTGTATCTAGAACTGAAGACTTCACCAATTGAATCTTGAAATAGTCACCAATAGTTGGGTTGGCATGAATTTCATCTCTCTTACCAACAACTTTAGAGTCGGATATTTGATCTGCAAGGGGTAATTCACCGCTTTGAAGGGGTTCCGATCCAGCAGTTGGGTTCGAATGAGGGGGTATTGTGATGTGCTTCTCATTCACAGCCACAACCGGTTCAGAAGTTCCAATATTCAAGTTTGACAAGTTGAGACTGTTATTTCCCTTGGCTGCTGTTGTGTTTGGGTGATTCGTTATATCGTCATTTAGTGCGTTAGCCAAGTTAGACTCTTGTTCAAGGATTATTCGTTCACGTTCAGCAACCACACTCGGTGTTAAATGGTTGTTTAAAAGTTGTATGTTTGAACAATGCAAGAGTTCTGCAACCAACTCACAAATTTTAAATCTTTCAAACCCCAAAGGTTCGATATCTTTGTTGATCTGTGTTTTTATTCTCTTGGAAGTAAGCTTTGGATCAACCAGTATACTGTTGAAGTCATCTAATCTATCGGAGAATTTGTTCAACATCTTACCCAAGAAAACTGGATCCCTTGTACTTGGTGGATGAGATTCCACGGATGTATATATGATATTGAAAGGGTCATAGTCCGAGTTGTTTTTTCTAATTATTTCAATAACAACACCGACAATTGTACTCAGTCCGTTTCCTCTCTTCAAGATGATTCTAATGATCTGGTCGACGCGTGCATCATCCACCAGTTCTCTAGTCAACATGTTTGGACCTATTGTGTTTTCATCAATTGATGTGTTTGCACTTATAGAGATCAATGCCTTCAAGAAATCACCGCATGATGACTGTGTCGAAGTATCTGAATCATTCTCCAGCAGGTCAAGTAACTTCTTAACAAGTCTCTGTTCTGATAGGATTTCAATAATGCCGCTCGGTATGTCGGTCTTATCGGTGGTAATAATCCTCAAGAGGAAATCCATAATGATTGTGATATCAATGTGCCTTATGAATCTATCGACCAAATTATCCTGTGACCTTATAAAGTTCAACATTTGGTCTGGTCTTGATTCCAACAACTGTTCATTAATCTTGACAAAGAATTGAATGGTTGGACATGAAGGGCTGAAGTCTTCGTCTAGAAATGTCCACAATTTTGACAACAGTGGAGTCTCTTCAACAAGAGTTTCAGAGACAAGCCATATCTTACATGACAATATTTCCGATGCAACATGGACTCTATTGGCAATATGGTTGATATCTTCATTCTCTTCCAATTCATCAGCATATGAGTTTGAAGGATGGAAGTATTGTTCGTTATTTGTGAACCATTCAGTCGAACTGACAACCAATGTTACTAGGATATCCATAACAGACGTGCCCGTTTGCTTTGTTGCAGTTGTAGCATTGACATTTTCAGAGTGTTCAGCCGTTGTGGTGAGTGGCGTTTCAACTTGTAAATCGTTGTCTTCATCAATGACACCTTCCTCGTTCTCATCTATGTACCCAAAGCATATGAAGTCAACGAGCTTATTGTTCTGTCTGTTAATCTCGTTCAACACACTGGGATCATCCAAGATGCTATATACAAACTCCCTATTGATTGTCAGCTCACCAATGGGCTTTGCCGTTTCGTTCTCATTGTTTAGCGTCTCTGTAGAGTCAGACTGTTGTTGTTGCTGAGTTGGCGTTCTCTTGATGTAGTACGCATCCAACAGGGCATTGAGCGACGTTGCAGAGTTCGCAGTTTGTCCAAAGGGCCAAAACGACATCGTCTTGTAACGTGAAGAAACAGTGTGTACGTTCTGGTGGTTGTGGTGGTGGGCGGTCTCCCGAGTTGTATGTACAAGAAAAGGATCAATTCAGGCCGTAGAGCAGTTAAAAAACAAAGCAAGACAAATAAGAATCCAGCAAGAGTAAACGGGACGATTTATGAAGTGCTTGTATGCTTTTGTTTCTCTTGTAGTTTGTATATTTTGTTGCTGAATTCTTCTCGTTGCTTCGTTTGGATAGTGTTTTTCTTTTATTACCCCGTGATGGCGTCTCTTGGTTCAAGTCCCACTTTACCACTTTTGCAACGATTTAGAACCACAAAAACAGGGGGAAGAAAATTACACAAACAAACCACAAACAGAAAATAAACAAAACACAGACACAAAACCGGAGAAACACAAACGAATTAACGAATCAACGGAACTAATTTATGTGCAATTTTTTCCAGTTGTTTGTTATAAATTTCCCAATTGGGGGTTTCGGGAGGAGTGAGCGTGTGTGTGTAGGTGAGGAGAGAAGAGAGAGGAAAAATAGCGCTAAATTGAGAAAGCGTTTACTGGTTTTTTCAGTTTTTCAGTTTTTCCTGTATTTCCAATCACAGGCGTTCGATTCGGCTTTAGATGGTGGGCCAGCACCGAATGGCGGCAGGTGTTGGGCTGGAGCAGGCAAATAGTTAGGCAGGCTAGAAATGGCGAAAACACACACGCACATTTTCTCCGGGCAGCATGGAACCACAGACTAGGACAATTGGCTTACACAGGGGAGACATTGGTGTGGTTATACGTTGATTAATCATTGGAGCACGGTGTGATGTTATGACTATGGTGTGATGCTGTGGTGGCCTAGCATGGACATGTGGTGTCCTAGCATGGACATGTGGTGTCCGGGTGTAGATTGTGCCTCGTATACAGGCGGGAATGAAAATAAAAACAGCGGCAAAAAAATCACTAAACTTACAGCACAAAAATGGCCTTGTTTGGTATCGCAGTATTGTTTTAGACCTGGGTTGTCAATACGAAGCCCTCCATCAATTATCGGAAACAACGGAGAATAAAAGGATGGTTTGTCCCAATATCAAAAGACTAGTGGTCTGGTCGACGTTGGTCTTTGTGCTGGCGAGATTTGTGGACTTTTCATCGAGTGAGTTCGACCCAGTGCGCTCACAATGGACCGGCTCTGTTGAGTACCTCACGTCAAATAAAATCTACGGAGAGTATATCCAGCCTATCAATGAAAAGGTCAACCCATACGTTACAGAGCTCAGTGATAACTACGTTAGACCTTCAATTTCAAAAGTTACTGCGATCACCTCTGATAAATATAAGGTTTACCTATCCAACTACGTGGCACTTGCATGCGCAAAGTTCACAAGTTCACCTGTTTATGACTTTTGGATTGAGCAGAAACCAAGATTGGACTCGTTCTATGCTAAATCATTGGTGTCTTTTGATAAGTTGAGAGCATTGACGACCAGATACATTGCAATTTTTGTCATCGAGTCTCAACGTGTGTTGAAATTGGCTGCTGGGAAATCGTGCCAATGTTCTTGTGCTGCGAAGAAGTACATCCACGACGCTTATGTTACGCTGAAACCACAAGCTTGTGCCTTCTACAAGTCTAAGGTTGTGCCAGTTTCCAAAGAGGCATGGTCCCAAACTTTGAAATATACTCGTGTTGCTTACGAACAGTCTAAACAGTTTTACATTTCCACTGCTCAACCGCTTTTGGAAAAGTATGTCTATGCTCATGTTAGACCGCTCTACGTCAAATATTTGGCTGGTTATGTTGATAAGTTAACACAACTTCTGGTGAAGTATTACACATTGTTCAGATTGAACGATGCCCTAAATGCTTCAAAGAAACTCATCTCCGGTTCTTATGACCAGGCGCTGGTGTATTTCAACAAGGACAGTTATATCCCAACGGAAATTGAACCAACTACTTCGTTTGAAGAGGACTTACCAACAGACACCGACATTGATTTCGAAGCGGCTGAAACTGTTCGTGTGACTGATGATAGCGAAGACGAGATTGAACCTGAAGCTGCTACCACCGACGACGAGGTTCCACTACCACAAGAAACTCCTGTGGTTGAAGGTGTCACTGAAGAGAAGGACTTGAAAGAACTTGACAGAACGAAAAGTACCGATGAGGAGGATAATGCAGTTGTATTGAGTCTTGCAGAGGAAATCTCTGAGTGGAAGCGTTTCATCGTTGAATCTGTCCAAAACATCTTTAAGAACTTTGATACGACAATTTCAACCATGGAATCTGAGCAGATTGAAGAATTCCAACCAAAGTTGTCAAAGGCGCTCCAAGATATGACCACCAAGGCACAGTTGAATTTCCAAGAAATCAACAAAGCCATCTACAACATTGATTCCAAGACCGTTCTCTTGGATAACGGTGATGAAGCTGAAGTTGACAGAAACGGCAATATCATTGATCACAAGATTACAAGACAAGAAATCCGTGATATCTTGGCTGAAAAGAAGGACTTCTTGAAAGAGCGTGCAGATGCAATCAATATTCTATTGAGATCTTTTGTTTCTGGTCTTGAAGCTCAAGCTGAGGAGGAGAGAACTATGATTGTTGACGTATATGAAGAATTTGCCGAAGTTGCGATCAACGAGTTTAGCAAGAAGATGATGTACTCTAGCTTTGCTTCAAGCTTTGACAACTTACAAAAGGGCGGAGATGGCGAAAATGTTCGTGACTGGAAGGATTACCTCAAGATTAAGAAAGATCTCATTTCAAACAGAGATGTTCTCATAGATAAGGCTGTGGAATTCCCATTAGTGGAAAAACTCTTGAGTGAAATTTACCAAACAATGAAGACGCTTGAACAAGAGAATGGTAGTTACTTTGCCATTTTGAGAGCCCAAGCCAATTTGGCATTCCAAGAACGTGAGCAACACGAACGTGAAGTTTCACAGCATTTGGAAGAAGACGAGGACTACACGATCACTAGTACTGTTATCAAGTACCAAACCATTAATGTTGATGGTGAGGTAGAGACCAATTCTGCTGTTGTTGATGAGGAGTTGGAGCAAGACGTGAGTGATAATGAGAG
>NW_017963655.1:64804-71985 GCF_001661405.1 Williopsis jadinii
AGAGACTACTGGAACCCAAACAGAAGACAACATCCAAGCTGATGCTGATGTCGCTCAACAAGAAGCTGATGGACAAGATGCTCTACAGAATGAACAAAAAGATGCACCAACTACAGAGACCATTGAGTCAGCGACAGAAAACCCTAAACCAACCCCATTGGCCGTTGTCGATCGTCCTCAACGTGTTTACGCTCGCGCACCACCAAAGCCAGAGCACTCTTGAAGTTGCGTATATACTAAGCGGGTCTGTTTCTCATCTACTTGCTTTCCTAATTATATATGTAACCTATATATTGTACAATCATATCGACATTTGTTTTTTTGTCTTTTTAAAAGTGAGTGACATACAAGTAAAACCTTTATTCACCCCAGACTCTCCGTAATATCAATTCCCCATCCCCAAGGGAATTCGTCGCTTTTGGTGGTTTCACATTTTGTGCTGAGGTGGCATTTCGGCTCAATTGGGAGAATGGGAGTGATTTCGGTTTGCGCCGCATATTTCTTCAATGAAAACAAAAAAATAACGCGTCGACACGTCCAAAACCGAAAAAAAACACAGAAGAAAACGGAAACTCAGAAAACAAACACACTCAGCGGCAAAGGGAATAAATCAGCACAAAGTCATCAATATGTCCTCTTATGACGTTGGAACGTATGTGATCTGCTCAGTGTACCGAGGCGAACCAGTTTTCTGTGACATATGAAGCACAAACTATCGAAGCCGCCAGAGTGATTTGTTGTGCGGGGGTTGTTGTTGTTCTTCGTAGTAAACAGAGGGTCGATGGTACTCCAGGGAGGTTGTGAACACTACTAACTAGAGCTTAATAGCCGTTGTTGGGTACAGAGTGATAAGGAAGGATGGGTTGGTGCTGAGGTGACTAAACACACTGTTGATGGAGACAAACATCACATGGAACTGACTGTTGATTCAACAAAGGATGTGATCGAGATCGACACTGATTCGCTTGACGAATCTAACAAGAAGCTCCCTCTGTTGAGAAACCCACCGATCTTGGAGGCAACTGAGGATTTGACATCTCTTTCCTACTTGAACGAACCAGCAGTGCTCCACGCAATCAAAGTTAGATATTCACAACTGAACATTTATACGTACTCTGGTATTGTGTTGATTGCAACGAATCCGTTCCAAAAAGTTGACCAGCTTTACTCTTCCGATATCATTCAGGCATACTCAGGGAAGAGCAGGGGTGAATTGGAACCTCATTTGTTTGCCATTGCAGAAGATGCATACAGAAGAATGAAAGAAGACGGAAAGAACCAAACCATCGTTGTTAGTGGTGAGTCTGGTGCGGGTAAAACCGTCTCGGCAAAGTACATTATGAGATATTTCGCATCCGTTGAGGAGATTACAAATAATAACTCTGTTTTGGGTTCGAATAACGGCACAAGTATTGAAATGTCCGAGACTGAAGAACAAATCTTGGCTACCAACCCAATCATGGAAGCGTTTGGTAACGCAAAGACAACAAGAAATGATAACTCTTCCCGTTTCGGTAAGTACCTCGAGATCCTGTTTGACGATAAAACAGCTATCATTGGTGCCAGAATCAGAACTTACTTGTTGGAACGTTCAAGACTTGTCTTCCAACCAGCTTCGGAGCGTAATTATCACATCTTTTACCAAATGCTCGAAGGTTTATCCTCCGAGGATAAAGAGGATTTACTCTTGACAGAGATTTCAGACTACAATTATATGAACCAAGGCGGTGATTACAAGATTGAAGGAATTGACGACAAGGAGGAGTTTAAGGCCACAACGGACGCCTTGTCCTTGATCGGTATCAATCAAGAGACCCAAAAGGCAATCTTCACCATCTTGGCGGCATTGCTTCACATAGGTAACATTGAAATCAAGGCAACAAGAAACGATCCAAATTTATCATCAGATGAACCTAACTTGGTCAAGGCCTGTCAATTACTTGGCGTCGATCCTTTCAACTTTGCCAAATGGATTACTAAGAAACAGATTGTAACTAGATCTGAGAAGATTATCTCGAACTTGAATCATAAACAGGCTCTCGTCTCAAGAGATTCTGTCTCGAAGTATATTTATTCTGCCTTGTTCGACTGGTTGGTTGATTATATTAACCATGACTTATGCTCCGAAGAGGTTGCTGAGTCAATCAACTCTTTTATTGGTGTTCTCGATATTTATGGATTCGAACACTTCGAAAAGAACTCCTTCGAGCAGTTCTGTATCAATTATGCCAACGAGAAGTTACAACAGGAGTTTAATCAGCATGTCTTCAAGCTAGAACAGGAAGAGTACATCAGTGAGAAGATTGAATGGTCTTTTATCGAATTCAGTGACAATCAGCCTTGCATTGACTTGATCGAGCAGAAAGTTGGTATTCTTTCATTGCTTGACGAGGAATCTAGACTACCAGCAGGTAACGATGAGAGTTGGATTACTAAGCTTTATCAGACATTGGATAAGGAACCAACGAACAAAGTATTCAAGAAACCTAGATTTGGTCAAACAAAGTTTATTGTGTCCCATTATGCTCTTGATGTGACGTATGATATTGAAGGGTTCATCGAGAAGAACAGGGATACAGTTTCTGAAGGTCATCTGGAAGTTTTGAAAGAATCGAAGAACGAGCTCTTGATTGAAATTTTGGACAACTTGGAGAAAGCCAACGTCGCTGTTGAAGAAGCGAATGCTGCGACAAAGAAAAGAACAGTTAACAGAAAGCCAACATTGGGTTCCATATTCAAGAAATCTTTGATCGATTTGATGCAGACCATTAATTCTACAAATGTTCATTATATCCGTTGTATCAAACCGAACGAGGAGAAGGCTGCCTGGAAGTTTGACCCACTCATGGTTCTTTCTCAATTGAGAGCATGTGGTGTCTTGGAAACAATCAAGATTTCATGTGCCGGTTTCCCAACTAGATGGACGTACGAGGAGTTTGGAAGCAGATACCATATTTTACTTCATTCTGATCAGTATGTTCCAATCCTCACCGGAAAAGCGGATGAGCAGACTGTGCGTGAGATCTGTAACGCAATTTTGCAGAAGACAGTTGACGATGAGCTGAAGTACCAACTTGGTCTTACAAAGATCTTCTTCAAAGCTGGTATGTTAGCTCATCTTGAGAAGCTGAGAACTGATAAGCTGAACAGCTCAGCTGTTCTTATTCAGAAGTATGTGAGAGGTCTGTATTACCGTCAGCAGTATGTTAATGCCAGAGAATCTCTTTTGAAACTTCAGGCACTTATTCTTGGGTTCAATGCCAGAGTCAGAGCAAAAAACGAAAGGGAAAGATTGGCTGCTACTGCTATTCAAACACTTGTAAGAGGTTACGCTGCTCGTAAGAGATTTACAGAAGCTGTTGGATCCATTGTGGCCTTCCAGGGCTTGGCTCGTGCTCGTCTCACCAGAGACACATTCTTGGAACAACAAAGGTCATTCCATGCTATTACTATCCAGAACAGCATTAGAGCGTATAAGGAAAAAAATAGTTTCAACAAACTCAAGAAAGCTGCCGTTGTTACTCAATCTCATTACAGAATGAAGCAAGCCAAGAAGGAATTAGCTATCTTGAAACAGGAAGCAAAGTCTGTGAACAAGTTAAAGGAAGCTAGTTACAAGTTAGAAAACAAGGTTATCGGTCTTTCACAACAGTTAACAGAGAAGGTTAAGGAAAACAAGGCTTTGATTGCTGAGATCACGACTTTGAAACTGGCTGTTGAGGAATCACAGAAAACCCATGACACATTGAAAGCTAGAGAATTGGAACAGGAACAGAAGCTTACTGATCAGGCAGACTCACACACCAAGGAGATTGAAGTGTTGAACACCGAGATTTCTCAAGCAAAGACTGACCTTGAACAATCTGCTGAAAAGATCAAGGAGCTAACTGAGTTGCAAACACAATTGAAAAACGAGGTCAAAGAAACATTAGCACAACTAACAGCTGCTAGAGAGGAACTCGAGAGACACGAGACTGCGGAAGGAGATTTGAAGAAACAAGTTGCCATGCTCAAGCAAGAAGTGGAACAGTTAACAAAACATCAGTCTACTTCAAGGGGTGCAGTTGTTGGGAATATTACACCTAAAAGATCTAGAAGATACAGTCAATATTCCCAGAATAGTGACCAATTTAGCCCTAAGCCTATGTCAGTTATACCTGTTTCCAATGACGATGAAGATGCTGAGTCGACTGCTAACTCATTGACTGCTATAACAAACGAACTTTACAGATTATTACAGGACTCAAAGTCATTGCATAGTGAGATTGTTGGCGGATTATTGAAGAACCTAAAGGTTCCAGTAAGCGGTGTCATGTCCGAGCTTACTAAGAAGGAGGTTTTGTTCCCAGCTAGAATTATAATCATCATTTTGAGTGATATGTGGAGATTGGGATTGACCCAAGAATCAGAAGATTTCTTGGGTGAGGTACTGGCCGTGATTCAAAGTATCGTCTCTGGCTTGAAAGATGATGATATTATTCCACATGGTGCATTTTGGCTATCTAATACCCACGAACTCTATTCCTTTGTTTCTTATGCTGAAATGACTATTGTTGAGAACGAAAACATTCTTAGTGAAATGGGACAAGATGAGTACACCGAATACCTGAAGCTTGTTGCTGTTGTCAAAGAAGACTTCGAGTCTTTATCATATAATATTTTCAATATGTGGATGAAGAAGATGGAGAAAGAACTGGAGAAGCAAATTGTTTCTGCTGTTGTTCTTTCACAGTCTCTTCCGGGATTTATGGCCACTGAATCCACACCATTCTTGAGCAAGGTGTTTTCCCAGACAGCTCAGTATAAGATGGATGATATTTTAAGTTTCTTCAACAATGTTTACTGGGCTATGAAGTCATTCTTCATTGAACAAGAAGTTATGAATGAAGTTATCACAGAACTGTTGAGATTTATCGATGCTGTTTGTTTCAACGACTTGATCATGAGACGTAATTACCTCTCCTGGAAGCGTGGTTTGCAGTTGAACTACAACGTTACAAGAATTGAGGAATGGTGTAAGAGTCATGACATTGCGAATGCATCAAACTACTTGGTTCATTTGTTACAAGCCGCAAAGTTACTTCAATTGAGAAAGAACACTGATAAGGATATCGAAATCATCTTTGAGATCTGTTATGCTTTGAAGCCGGTCCAGATCCAAAGATTGCTTTCTCAGTATACGATTGCTGATTATGAAACGCCGTTAGATGAGAGTGTTCTTGCGGCTGTTGCAGATAAGGTTAAAGAACAAGGTGCAAGCTCGGACGATTACTTTGAGCCTGTGAGTGTTGACGGCCAATTTGAAGATCCATTCAGACGCACTGAGATTCGTCCATTTGCTAGAGTTGAGGCGTACGTTCCTGCCTGGTTGAACCTACCAATTGTTAGAAGAATTGTGGAATTGGTTACCAAGAATGCGTCTGCCCAGGAATACCTCAATTCAAAGCTTGAAGAACAAGAATCTCTTGCTGACTGAAGTATGAATAAGGCCGATCTTACACCACAATTTTTATGGATTATAAGTTTTGTATTTAGAGTAATCATATGATATTACTGTTTGTTCATGTAACGTGGTAGGTTGTAGCCTCAGACTAGATCCTATGGGCGTGATGGACGCCCTATCAGCCGGTTGTTACGCGATAATTAGGATTGTGTAACTAGTTTAACAATCGTAAATACGACTAAATACCAACATTGGATCAGCAATGTATGTCTCTTTATGTGGAGAGAAAACCGGCGGTTTCACTATTGTTTGATAAACTTTAAAAGCGGCGTTCGGTATCCGTTCATTCGCCGAGAACTGCGCATTGTTACTACCGGCAAGATAATGTGTGCGATTGAAAACGCTCGTATTTTTACTTATCTGAAATGTTGTAAGTTTCTTAGCTTACTGGGGAGCTAGCAACGAAACCTTAACGTTCTGCAATGCATGCCCAGCGTATGGAGTAACGCAAATGTGCTCTTCGGGCTTCAGCTTGCGCTCTTTGAGATAATATCCACGCCACAACATATCACACACAGCCAACTAACTACCCCAAGTTTTTGATCTTTTTTCTTACCGCATGTGCGTGCTATTGATACTTTACTAGTAGTGTGAAACCTGACAGTAAGATAATTCTTAGACATTATCTTATGAAAAGGACAAGATAATAAGGTTAGCTGTTATCTAAACTAAAAGGGTAAAGAGAATAAGGTTACTGACGAGCTCCCTTTTTGAACAACGTTAATAACATGCGACTCTTAATAATTATAATCCACATAATTTGGTGTTAAATCCGAAGGGCGAGTACCACACAAAGAGCGTCGATCTGTACACATAGAGCGTCGATCTGTACTTAAACCCTAGTCTAAAATGGTGATCACTGATCACTAACGAAGTATTACCGGTGACCACCAGGCAGCTATAAAATAATTCCCGGTTCCCTTGGTAGTCAGAAGAGGGCCAACACAGCGAAAACCTTATCCGGCGAGCAGCTTGATAAAGTTTAAAGAGACTACAAAAGTTTCTCACCGATTACGATAGGATCATGCACCCTATTCCCAGCTACTCGTAGTCAGTCGAGCCCTCCACCTTAATGGAAATCAACTTCACATGATAATCGATGTAGAAAGCCATCGGGCCACCCACTCCTGGTCTTCCAAAAAAGAAAGAAAACGTAAAAGCAAAGCTCTCTTCCTGGCTTACCAGTTATAACCTTCCACAATGGGAATGGCAGATAAGGATGCAGATCATCAACTGGCACAGCTGAAGCATCACCGTATTTAAAAGCAAAAGTTAGATACTGGGTCACCTCTTCGGCGGTTTTTCCAACGCCTGTGTACTGTATTAGCACGATCCCGCATAATAGAAGCACTTGTTCACACAGCACATCACAGCACATGGTAGTTAGCCAGCAACCTATTTTCGTAGCTACTTGGTCGGTGGCGGCCATCTGTGCAGAAGTTCCTGCTTTCATTGGTCTGCTTTATCGATGCGACACGCAGATCAACTTTGATATGTGATTATCAGTTCTGGATAAGATCTTTCAAACGGTGCACCCGAGTGCTTCAATCCCAGATTGTATATAAAGAGGAACAAGGGACGTTTCTTCCATTGTGGATACATCGCCGTTGTAATCCCGTCAATCCCGTCAATCCATAAACAAGAAAAGGACAGGCTTATTCTTATAGCAGTAGAACAG
>NW_017963655.1:73323-76154 GCF_001661405.1 Williopsis jadinii
TCCCAGGCAAGTTTCATTATGGTGCTAAAATGTCATTTTGCATTAACTTCACTGCACTTGCATTCCAAGCGTTTCTTATTGTTCTTGCCTGCTTCCCAAGCACCAGACATCCAGATAAAGACACCATGAACTACGCTGTTGTCATCAACTGTGGCATCTGGATCCTTTCCGTTGTTTATTACTTCACATACAAGAAAAAGTACTACACAGGTCCAAAATCCAATTTGGACGAGGAAGTTTACCTTGATACTATTAACGGTGTTGAAGGTTCATCTGAAGACCAAATAGACACAGTTTTGTCCTCATCAAAGGCAGATAAATACGCTTGAGTACGGGTTAATAATGATTGGGCTCTCTTGTTTCTTATACTGTTTGTACTAAAGGTATCTAAGATGCTGCCCTCCATTTGTGTTGAACCATAGGAACGCACATGTTGACCTGTATAGCTTCAGTATGGTGAACGCGATTTGGACCTTCCCGATCAACTTGCTTTGCGTGGCCTTTCGGGTATTGGCTTTAATATCTGGTTCCTCGTTAATAGGATGCCTTTGGAACTTTCCAAATCTGCTCTTGAAGAGTTTCCTGTAACCGTAGCGTAAGATTTCGTATATATAGTCGCAAGCGTGTGAATTGTGTGGATAATTAGAACGATACTAATCTAAGTCCCGTTAGTATGGAAAAGATTTATCTCGCTCTTTATGTGTGTGGCGACTTTTCAAACACTTCACTGATCACTATGTGATCACCTTGGTTATTGCATAGACCTTTGGTCAAAAGCATGCAGGAGTTATTTACGTAGGTCAACCTTGAGCGTGTAATGTAAATCTGGCCATGAACAGACCATGGCTGATCCTTTTGTAGACCAACTTTGTCTGTAAGAGTTGATCCTGTGACTTGATGGTCATGGCGAAGCAACGCCCTTGCATTTTTAAGGTTGTTGGAGTAACGACGGGCCTCAGTTATATAGTAGGAAATTGAATTGGGGGGGGGGGGGTTATTTAGCAAGAACAACCAATTTAATCAAGCTGAAGGTCGTTACATATGATGGTATAGATCAGTGTGACTGTTTGACCCCGTAGATGTTCTTAATTTTGTTTTGTTGTTGAGATATAAGCAAATATTTCCTGTTTTTTGATGAATTTGACCAATTTATGAATGATTACATCCCTGGAAGTATTGAGGATCGCATGCTCTCAGACTTGGTGGATCTCTTACATGGTGTGTCGAACAAGGATTGCCATGTTTGGGGAGCACTTGGAGACCGAACCGGTATTGTTATTAGCATCATTCTAATATGAATGACTATGTCTCATAGAGTATTGAACATTGCATGCCCATACTCTGTGTATCTCTTAGTTGGTGTGTGGGCTACGGTTTGGCACACTTGAGGTAATTTCAAGGCCGATTTGCAATTTTTATTAGTGTCATTCTACGTTGTTGGTGTGATGTAATATATATAAGTTGTGGCTTCAGAGTAGATCCTATGTAGGGAATTATCAGCTGGTTGTTCTGCCTTGATCGGGACTGTGTAACTAGTTTAACAATCTCAACCGCAATCAAATACCAAAATCGGATTAATAGTGTATATCTGTCTATATCAATCTCAGCCGCGCCGTTCCACTATCCTCTGATACACTTAGAAGTGTTCGAAGTGTTCGGGGTCCATTTTACTGCTCAAGCACTGCACATTGTGGCCACGCGTTAGTTAATGCGCGGAATTGGAGACATTTTTGTTTCTGTTTGTGTGAAACGTTGTTCGAACCCACCTTACTGGGAGTCCTGACCGAGACTTATACGTTCTGCAATCCACGCATAGAGTGCGGATCAATGCAAAGAGCATTGATCTGTACATTTAGAGGGAGTCGCTTACGTAAATCTTAGTTTACAGTGGCGATCACTGATTACGATTAGTTTTGTTATGGCTAGTGATCAGCAATCAATAACGGAGTATCGCCAGTGATGGCCAAGCGGTTGTAAAATAATTTCCGGTTCCCTTGACAGTCGGGAGAGGACCAACTTCACAAAAAACTCCGCGCGGCAAGTAACTTAATAAAGTAGACGACTCCTTGAATGCTCCTCACAGATTAGGATAGAATGATGGACCATATTCCCAGGTGGTCATAGTCAGTCACACCTTTCACCTTAATGACAATGCACTTTACATGGCAGCCAAACAGGTGGACCCATCATTGTAGAAAGCCATCGGGCCATCCACACCTAATCTGCCGCCCCCCAAAAAAAGAAACAAAGACAAACCAAGCAAAACTCCCTGCTTAGGTTACCGGTTAGCACCTTCCACATTAGGAATGGCAGATAAGGATTCAAATCACAATAGGGCATAGCGAAGACGTCACAACACTAAGAGAAACAGTTAGATACAGGGCCATTTCCTCGGCTGTGCCTCTATATTCCATGTAATTCATGAGCAGGATCCCACGTAGCAGATGCTCTTGGCCCCACAACACATGGTAGTTTCAACCAGCGACCTATTTTTGCAGCTATTTGGTGGGCAAGGGCCGTTTGCGCGGAAGCTCTTGCTTTCATTGGCCTGCTTTATCGATGCGACACGCAAGTAAACTTTGATATGTGATTATCTGTTCTCGAGGAGATCTTTTAAACGGTGTCCCCGTGTGCCTCAATCCGAGATTATATATAAAGAGGAAGAATGTCACGCTTCTGCCTTTGTAGCCATAGCCATAGCCACGCTAGCCGTCCTGTCGATCAACTCAATCTATAAACGATAAACCAAGACCGGTGTATTGTCATAGCAACAGGACAGTTATGAGTGACGTTAAAACATCATCATCCGCTGTGGAGGCACACCCGGTGCT
>NW_017963655.1:77608-122826 GCF_001661405.1 Williopsis jadinii
TGTTTCCCAAGCACCAGACATCCAGATAAGGATACGATGAACTACGCTGCTGTCATCAACTGTGGCATATGGATCCTTGCAGTAGTTTATTACTTGGCCTACAAGAGAAAGTACTACACAGGTCCAAAGTCCAATTTGGACGAGGAAGTTTACCTTGATGCTATCAACGGGGCTGAAGGTTCATCTGAAGACCAAATAGACACAGTTTTGTCCTCATCAAAGGCAGATAAATACGCTTGAGTATGAGTTAATAATGATTGAGTTCTTTTGTTTATTATACTGTCTGTAGTAACGGCATCTAAGATGCTGCCCTCCATTTACGTTGAACCGTGGGAACGTATATAGGAACGAGCATCCAAATGGCACAGTACCCTGCAATGATCAAGTCTATGTATATCAAAAGGTACTCGAACCCAGTGATCCGTGAGATTGCACCAATAGTAAAAGGTAGAACGGCAGATCCAGTACCACCCAATGAAGTTGCCAAACCGACACCACTCACCTGAAGTTGAGTTGGCAAAGTCTTCAACAGCGTTATGTTTGAAGTTGGGAACAAGGGGCCGACAAAGACACCTGACATAAACACTAAAGGCTTCACAATAAGAGTGTAATGATCTCCTGTGTATGCCATTGAATAGACAGCAAACGTGGTAAAGAAGAACAAACTGAGCAGTGAATATCCCAAGTTTGCAGTATACTCATTACCAAATCTTTTCGTTACAAATCCCAGTAGCATTCTGCCACATGTGAGACCAATCCAGAACCAGCTGACAACGAACGCTGCCTCTTGTTGTTCCATAGACTTGATGGTCCTCAGATATGTGAGCAACCACGAACCAACACCCAGTTCTGCTCCGATGTAGAGGAAGAGATAGGCACACGTTATTGGAACAATCGGACTCTTAAATATGTCCCAGAGAGACACCTCGCCCTTGGTGTCGTCACCTTCAGTTGAATGGGCCCTATACTTGTCCTTTGTTTCATCACGGAATAGTACTACAACAGCAAGTAGTCCGATAAACGATAGCGTCGCCAATAGGGCATAGTGCAGCCTATAACCCCAGTGCTTCAAGATCCAGCTAACCAAAGGTGGAGAAATGACACTACCAACGCCATAAAACCCGTGTAACAGTCCCATAAGCTCGTTATGGTCAACCAAGTCGCTCAAAAACACATTGACACAACTGTCAAGCAGCCCCATGCCCATGCCGTAGAACAGGTGGAGGCCAATGTACAAAGGGAGGTATTCTGTGATGCTGATGATCAGGAAGGACATTGCAAGCAGTAACGTGGCAATGGTCATAACACCAAACCTTCCACAATGCCAGTGCAGTTTCTCGTTGGACAGTGCCGATGATGAGTAGCCAAGGAATTGCAGCATGAATACGATGCTGACAACGGTCTGCGAAGTGCGGTAATGTGTGACCAAGTAGGGCAGCAGAGTACCCACGGTCTGATCACATAGTCCAGCGACTATGAACAGTGAAAAGCTAGTCAGGATCTGTAGTCTCAGTCGTAGTGATCGTCTCCAGTCCTTATCGTCCCGATTGGAGGGCATCGGGAGTGGAGTGTCATCGGTACCGGCGTTGGAGTCCGCATCGAGCAGGAACTCTCTCAGTTCGTATTCGTTATCCTTTGTGTTTCCCATACTATCCGTGATCTTTCACCTTTGTTAGCGATGCTTTAAGGACTCTGACAGAATTGGGACTAGAAATTAATGTGTACCTTGCTCTGGAGGGAGAATTGATCCGAGAGATGCTGCGGCTCACAGCCTACGTTATGTATGTGCGCATGTAAGCAAAGGTAAAGATCATAACGTTCATTAGCCATAGATATGGAATGTTAAAAACAAGACAAGGAATATTTTATATACACGTATAGTCGTTAGTTATACGGAGGAGGAGCATCTACCCAGAGATGGTGGTTTAGCCCTGGTCCAAACAACAGATTGCTCTGTGATTTCCGAGGTGAGTGAGGGCGTGAGGCGAGGGATTCGTGAGAGTTGAAGTGTAAAAGTTGCAATTTTTCAATCATTGGAGAGAGTGGAGCCTGTTGATGTGACTCCCTCAATACGGTACCAAAACGAACAGGAGAGCCGTTCCGTAGTGGGATTGAAAGAGGTGGTACGAATTTAGTACAATCCTCAGCTTTCTCCTTGGTGACCTGTTGCGATGATTCAACCTTTTGTCGAGTTGTGTGGTGTGGATCCACAAGGGTATCCTCTGATTTAACAGATCTTGTTGCAGCTTCACTTGCATGCTCTTTTTTCTTCTTGTTAATCTTTATACTTCTTCTCTTTAACACCTGCGAATTCTTCTCGTTATGGTAGTTCTTAGACTGATATGTAGCCAATTTCGCCAGAGTGGTATCCAACTGATATCCATCAACACGCGTTATCAGTTCAATAGGGATGTTTCTGCAATTAGCCAAGCTCGAATAGTTTTCTTCGTATTTTGAAAGACCAGGACGTTCCACAACGTCCGGGAAAGGTGGGACGCAAAGCCTTAGACTCTGCCTCGATGTGTTCAACGTGGAGAGCTTTAACATGTTCGCATGTGAAACCTCGGTTTCACGAGGATTAACATCAAATATTGAAATCTTCTCACTGTGCGAGGGATCCAACTTGGAATGCAGTTGGTGCAGCACGTTACTCGTGGTCCATTTCTGGGACACTTTGTGTAGCACGCTAGGAAGGATATCTCTGAATAAATCACGTATCTGGTTCTCAATCTTCTTCTGCAAGAATCGTTCAATGACACGAACGTTGTCAAAACTGGAACTCACTTTGATGTTCTCCAAGGGGTCGTTCTTGAACACAAGCGTTAACCCTTTGCTCTTCGAGAACACAACAACAATGATACCACTGAGCCTGATATCCCTCAAGTCCACAAATAGCGGCATCGAGAAGGACTTGGAGCTCAAACCAAACTTTGGCAAGGCAAAATCACCGCCGTCTTGTGTTATGGAGTCCTGGTAGATCTTTAGGAGGTTGGCCTGAATAGCAGTGGATAGCGTTATATGGGCATCGCCATCGTATTTTAGCTTGAAGATTCCTCTAAACTTGTCCTTCCCAAGGTCACCAATCTCCAAGATTTCAAAACTTGGACTAGTAGATCCAAAGCTGAGGTCCTTGACAAGGATTTCATCGCTCAATATTAAAGGTCTCTTTCCTGAATTCAACGCATCGTAAAGTAACTCCTTGGACCAAGAGAGGAATGAGGACTTTTCCACAGAGTCCCACTGGATGTCACAGGACATTCTTTATAACCTTCTATAATCAAAAATGGATGAAAAAAAAATGATGGGGAAAGAGACAAATTGGACAAACAGATAGTGTCTTTTTTTTTTTGCCTTATTTTAATTAGTCTTACGATCGCCTGATTGGTTCACATTTTTTTTTTTGACTTCTTTGTTTTTCTTTTCTGTCGCTGTTTTGATTGATATGGGCCAATTCTCCTTTACTTGTCCCGCGACCCCCAATTAACGTCACAGAAAAAATTCTTTTCATGACTCCGGGGAAGGATTGTGTTAGGGACCACAGAAGTTAATGTACAATTCTTCCTCTGCTGTTAGTGATTACTCCGGGTGAGGGTGCGACATACATTGAAGTAAAGCTAACATGTAAAATTTAATACATAGCGGTTTACTTTCAGAATTATTGGATGTGATCGAGCCATGGACAGTTGTCCTTTTCTAGTCACCATTAAGACATTGAAGATACTTAATCAACGCTGATCGATGTCTATTGAAGTAAGACTCAAGGAGGCATCGGGAATCCGACCAAGTTTTTATCTAAAAGATCACACTATTTACACCGAGATTACAGTGTGATGTGACTGATAAAGCATATAGGCGATACCCCATAGCCCCATTCAGCCTGTTGCGCTATCTACATGGCGGAAACTACCAATCGTTGCAAAGGACCCTTGATCCCCAGGGGAGAGGCAAAAAGCTGTCAAGCATTAAAGTCATTGTAGATAAGACAAGACCATTGCCACTTGATAGGTGTGATAACAGATGAAATTCAAACACAGGAATGATATGTATAGTCACCACCAGTGCATACAATGTAACACCTCGAGGTCCACGAATAGGCGTCCAGATCCTTTGTCCTGTACAGAGCACTCGGACAGACACACGCAGACCTCTACAATTTGTTATAACGTGAAATGTGCACGTTCAATCTCAAACCAATCAAACGTTGTAATTAGCCCTCTGTGTAACCCATTCTTCGGGCGTAAATGTCTTTTGTTGAAATGCATGAATGGCGGCGATCTCCTCCTTTAGCAATGAATTGACCAACCTCGATCTGGCCAACTTGTTCTTCCCTTGGAATTGTGAAGACACAATGATCACAGCAATGGCCTGACCACAACCTCCCGAAAGGTCTTCAACGTACACTTCATCTGTCTGCAGCCTTTCTTGTATGATTAATTTCAATGACTCTGCATCCACCATCTTCTCTTTGAAAAATTTTCTCTATTTGTCTTTTAAAACGTCACAGGTTAATGACCTCTTCGCAGTTAAGCGGTGTTGTTTTTATAGAGAGGGAAAAAAAAAACAGGAAAATTAGGAAAATTTTGCCCACAAAGACCATAATGGACATCACCGGCATAACTAAAAAAAGAGCGAAAAACACCAAAGAACGTCAGAGTTGCCGTTCATTTACCGCGCTTTTGGCCTACAGCAAACAAAAAAATACACCCAACATCAATGGGGCACTCGAACTAGCATCAACTAAAAGCATAAACGACGTATCGTCAAGACAAGCTAATCGCCGAAAAAGAAGGCGTGTGGACTGAGTTTTCCAAGGTGAAACCGTATCATTAACCGCTGTGGCTAATTACATCCCACTTGACCGCGCTCGAATCGAAACAGGAAAGAAGACAAGACAAAATGTACAAGAGAGTCATCACAAGTCTGGAGAAGAAGTTCCCACTCTCATTGGCGGAATCATGGGACAACGTTGGTCTTCTTGTCCCATCTGCGACTACAGCAACGCAAACAGCATCTTCCTCAGGGAAAGTCCTCCTCACCGTGGATTTGACTACGAGTGTTGTTGATGAAGCTGTGGAGAAGAGTGTTGGACTTATCGTTGCGTATCACCCTTTCATATTCAAAGGAATCAAATCGATTAACCTACAGAATCCACAGCATGTTTCTCTTCTAAAGCTAATCCAGGCGGGGATTCAAGTCTATTGCCCACATACTGCTATTGATGCCGCTAGAGGAGGCGTAAACGATTGGTTGGTGAAAGGCATCACTGAAGATGGTAACATCGTTTCAAATGAGGTTATTGATCCTTCGAAGATAGATCCTAACTCAGGATGTGGACGTATTGTGAAGTTGAACTCTCCAATAGCTCTGGAGAGCTGGTTGCCATCTTTCCAAAAACATTTAGGCGTTGGTAACCTTTTGTTGGCTACAAAGTCAAGGGACGTGCAATTTCAATCTGTTGCGGTATGTGCTGGTTCAGGTGCTGGTGTCTTTGCAGCACTTAAAGAGGACGCAGACCTTTACATCACTGGTGAGCTTTCCCATCATGAGGCTCTTATGTTGAAAGAAAAAGGCAAGATTGTCGTTTGCGCACGTCATAGTGCGACGGAGCGTGGGTTTTTAAGAGAGCTCGCAGAGTATATTGAGGCTGAAGTTGACGAAGTTGAAGTTATTATCTCCTCTGAGGACTGTGATCCTTTCGAATTTGCATCTTAATGGGATCAACTGCACAGATCATGCGACAGCTTTGTGCTCTGCGTTGACCAGGAGGGCGGATCTTATCTGAAGTTACCCTCACCTCACAGGTGGATTATTGCAACTTGTGCATCTTACTGAACATTCGGCTGCCGTATTTATCAAGATCCAACGGTAATTTGTACGCTGCAGTCACACATTGTATCTTAGATATGGATAGACGTTCACTTTTAGCTGCCTTTAAAATTATGATACGCATACAACCACACCTCTATTTAGATATATGTCCGCGTAGTATATGGGCTAACTCACATCAGAGTTATTTTAGAGAGAACTTCTTGATGGTGCTTGTTGTACCCATAACCCTTGACCAAGCAACGATGTTACTAAACTCCACGGCATCTTTCTCATTGAGGTCTTCATCTACAGTACTCACAGCACAACATTCGGTGATCTCCTACAATCTTGTGCCTTTCTGAAATACCAAGACTTTTCAAATTAGAGTGATCTCCGGATTTTGCTCCTCAGGTTGGTCTTGATTCACGACTATGAACCCTGAAAACCCCGACCAAGTTGTCTCTTTGTTGTTTCTTTTTTTTTCTGTTTTTCTGCCTGCAGTTGCCAAGTATCAAAGGCCAATAAAGGCTCAAGAAACGCAAAAAACAGATAAGATAAAGACGACGTAGTCGCGAGAAATGATGGATTGAAGAATTTCTCATGCTCTAGTCACTTCACATGTTTTTTACGTCTTTGAAGAGGGTTTAGTGTGAAGTTAACAGGCCACTGGTAGACCTTATGGGTTGTAAACATTTACACAATGTAATTCTATACGTCATTAAGTATGTAGGGATTGTCCAGGCTTGTTTGAATGACTGCTTCAAAGCCGCGGCGTACTCCATTTAACAACGGCTGAAATTTTCCTAATCCACCGTAGACAACGCTGCATAAGGGGAGTAAAGTATGCATTATGGACCATGACTGTACAAGCACGGATTATGTATGTTTTCAGAAGGTGAACAACCATGATCAATGTATGCAGATCGATTAGCTGTGCCACCCAATGATTGGACTAGGCATTCCAGAATCTTGGTCGTTTCGATTACTCCCACATCACTGAACAGATATGGCAAAAGGGAAAAAAAGTTAGATATATAAAGGGATGCCCAGTTTCATCTCCTTCCATCATCACAACTGTCCTCGAGTTACAATACTTTATATACTTGACACTAGTATAACAAAGTTTATAGCGCACCACAATGGCTCTAACTGTTCCTACGAAACAAGGTGCTAGTACCTTCTTCCAAAAAGTGGTCAAGAAATTCACAACTAGAGATGGTCTCATTGGTGACTATGATTACATGCACTTGTTCATGCCGAAGATTCCATTCATTACGCATAATACCAGGGAACAACCGTTCTTTGGTTTGGACTCAGAGATGCCGATTGTACTGGGTATGATCTTAGGGTTCCAACACTCGCTGTCCATGCTGGCTGGTATCATCACTCCTCCAATCATCATCTCATCTGCTGCTAATTTGAGCAGTGCCGACTCTCAATACTTGGTGTCTGCATCATTATTAGTTAGTGGTATTTTGTCCTCTATTCAAATCACAAGATTCCACATCTATGGAACAAAGTACTACATCGGTACTGGGTTGTTATCTGTCGTTGGTACTTCTTTTGCTACAATTACCATCGTCAATGGTGCTTTCCCAATGATGTACGCCAACGGTGAATGTCCTGTTGCTGAAGACGGAACTAAGTTGGCATGTCCACAAGGATATGGTGCCATCTTGGGTACTGGTGCGTGCTGTGCGCTGTTAGAAATAGCTCTCTCTTTCATCCCTCCAAAGGCGTTGCAGAAAATTTTCCCTTCCATTGTGACTGGTCCTGTTGTCTTGCTTATCGGTGTTAAGTTGATCCAATCCGGTGTCACCAACTGGCTCGGTGGTTCAAACTGTACTGATTACTGTCCTTATGAAGGTGCTCCTATGGCTGGTCATTTCGGAAATGCCAGATTCTTTGGTTTGGGTTTCTTGGTTTATTTCACGATTCTCCTCTGTGAGAAGTGGGGCTCTCCAATCATGAAGTCATGTGCTGTGATTATGGGTCTTTTAGTCGGTTGTATCGTTGCTGCCGCATGTGGTTACTTCAGTCCAGATGATATCGAAGCTGCACCAGCTGCAACCTTTATCTGGGTTCACACATTCAAGTTATCGGTTTACGGTCCTGCAGTGCTTCCAATGCTTGCAACTTACATAGTGTTGATGATGGAAGCCATTGGTGATATCACAGCCACCTGTGATGTTTCCCGTTTGGAAGTTGAAGGTGATTTGTACGATTCCCGTATCCAAGGTGGTGTTCTTGCTGATGGTTTCAACGGTGTTTTAGCTTGTCTTTGTACTATCACTCCAGTGTCTACATTTGCCCAAAATAACGGTGTCATCTCCATCACAAAGTGTGCTAACAGAACAGTTGGTTACTGGTGTTGCTTCTTCCTCATCGTCATGGGTATCTTCTCCAAGTTTGCTGCAGCTTTGACCTCTATTCCAAACCCTGTCCTTGGTGGTATGACCACTTTCTTGTTCACATCTGTTTCCGTTGCCGGTTTGGCTATTATCTCTAGAAACGAGTTCACAAGAAGAGACCGTTTCGTTCTTACAGCTACTTTGGTGTTTGGTTTCGGTTCCACAATGGTTAAGGGCTGGTTCTCATACATCTTCACATACACTGGTTCTAACAACGCTCTTAAGGGTTTCTTCAACGCCATCGTTCTTGTCATGGAGACTGGTTATGCCATTGCCGGTATTCTTGGTGTCTTCCTCAACTTGGTCTTCCCACAAGAAGAAGTTGATGTCAAGTACATCGAAGCCGAGGAGGAAATTAACGAGACTGGATCTGCTTCTTCTCAGAGTAAGACCACCCACTACGAGGAGAGAAAGGGTGATGAAGTTATGTAGTCATATTGTTTGGCAATCGTCTTTGGTATTTTTGCATCTTGATTCTTTTATTATTACTAACATTGGTTTATCTTTTATCTTATAAAGTTGTTTATAAACATGTTCTTGCTTGTTAATTGAATTCTTTGTAGTTGCACCACCGTGATCGAAAATAAATGAAGATGTTGCCCAAGTTCAAAAATGAACATGATCTTCGTGTAAACCATCGTGATCATGTTATAGTTGCCAGAAGCAAAACCGCAGAAAACATGGCCGACAAAGATCGTATTCTAATAATCGGACCTACAGATGTGGCGAAGCATAGATTACTACCATTGATTGATGACTCTGTAGATTGTGAAGAAGGGGCCATCCATAACCTACTGCTCAAGACGAAATATTACACAACGGAACTCGATGCTTGGATAGATGACGTTGAAGATTGGAATGAATGGACACAGATTTTCCAGAGTGATGAGGCCAAGGAGATAAGGGACGTGATACGAGGGGTCGTAATATGTTTCCCCTTTAGTTATGGCGTTGATAAGCTCAACAAAGTTATTGACCTTGTTCAGAAATTTGTCGATACACTCAAGATTGACGAGGAGGAATTTCAATGGCAAGGTCTGATGTGCTGTGTTGGGTTTGGAGGGATTGATACGTTGGAGCAGTTTGAAGAATTTGAGGATATATGTTTAAGTAAAGGGTGGGAATGCGTTGATTTCGAGCCTAAAGACGAGTCATTGAAAGCTGAAAATCTTGGACCACAAAGGTTCAGACAGGTTGTTGAGACTAACTCGTGGACCAATATGGACATGATAACCCGCGAGGGTAATCATGAAATGGATTTGGATCATCTTGTCGCTGCGGTAAAAGACGCCAAGGATCACATATCATCTCTACCCACAGATCAAAGACATCAGCATGCTATAGATTTTATACAATCACTCAACCTTGGTGGATTCGATGCGGAAGAACTTGAACAAGAGCCTCTTGTATAGTTGGACTTTTGTTGGAATGAACACCAATAGGATCAACTGGATTGAATGCTTAGCCCATCCGTCAACATATTTCAGACCCATAAACAGTATTGCGAATTCCATCACAGAATGTAAGGGGAATTCCAGCACATTCACAACTTGAAAAACTTGCACAAGCCATTGAGGAACCCTTCCAAGGTTAGATAACTTCTTATAGTGATAGAAATACGCAACAACACCCGTAAAGGTGATATCTGCAATGTACAGCCCATAGAGTGTATGTCTTTGAAGTTCGATGTTCTTGTCAAACACACATACTGTGATCACAGGTAGCAAGTGGCTAAAGACATAACCGCTAGGTGATATAGGAATGAGTTTCAATATGGAAAGGACAAATTCGACGCCTGATATTATGAGAACAACCGCTCTGAAGAACTCGTGGATTCCACCAGGAAGGAAACGGCGACCAACAAGTGGTAGGAGGATAAGTAATCGCACCAAAAGGGCAAAATGGAAAAAGCCCGCAATTGCATAGAAGCACTTGACGGACTTGAATACGAAAGGTGATTCTCTAAGGTTGACTCTCTGTGGCATCGTGTGATTATGACTTCTTGTCCGTTGTGATCACAACTTTGTCATGTGTATGGCTCTCGGTTAAAATTTAACATAGCCTCTCTGTACGTTGCGCGTTTGTCTTGCGCAAGAAAAAGTTTCATACACGTCAACAAAAAAAGCAGACAAAACAGACAAGACATAAAAGTGTTCAAAACGAGACAAAAGAGACCAACCGGACTAGAAATATGAGGTTTCTAATTCTTTGGACCCTGCTGGCTGCCATTGTAGCTTCTTGGAGCTCGGAGGATATCGAGCTGTTTCAATTGCAAACTGATTTGGTGAAGTTATACGGCTCAGATGCCACCTTTTACAAGTTCTTTGAGCTTCCCAAAGGCGAAAAGAGCACCTTTGAACAGATCAGCAAGCAGTTCAAGAAGTTATCAAAGAAATACCACCCGGACAAAGCACGTGGAATCTCTAAAAAGAAGGCCAATAAGAGATTTGAGATGTTGAACCTCGTGGCAAACGTGTTGAAAACTGATAGAAAGGAACGTTATGATTACTTTTTACAGAATGGCTTCCCCAAATACTCAACTTCAAGTGCTGGCTGGATATACGCAAGGTTCAAACCTGGCTTGATCTTCACTTTGTTGGTGCTGTTGTTGTTCATCAACGTTTCGCATTACGTTGGGACCATCATCCAGAGAAACCAGGATAGAAAGAGAATCAATTCGTTGATCGAAGAGGTTAAACTGGTTGCAGGTAGTCAAGCTCCAAATGGTGAATTGGACTTGACTCAGCAGAGGAAAGTACGCGTTGAAAGGCTGGAGAAGACATTTTTGTCAAGAATTGATGGTGTATTCCTCTGCGATGATGAGGACCCAGATTATTTGGAGAAAATTACCAGTGATGATATTCTCAATCCTACATGGAGAGATATCCTTTTGGTGAGATGGTTTGCCTGTGTATGGAATCGGTTGTTCAAGTCTGTCTACTTCATAGACCTCAGCCCTCCAGCTCTACCTAAGAAGCACGATCCATTAGACTTGGAGGAAAAGAAGGCGAAGAAGAAGAAGAAACCAACAGGAGAGAAAAAGGTATTACCTAATGGTAAAGTAATCTATAGCAAAAAGAGAAATTGATCTATTACATAGCTCTGTCTGACATGTTTATAAGTTATCGGAACGTGTGTTTTCAAAGTCCCTTCTTTATCCCAGTGAACTGTTTGGAAAGATGCATAGGAGATGGATTCAACATCCCAGCCTTTCCAGTCTACTCAAAGGGCATTTAACTAGAAGCTCAAGTAATCGAATTAAAGGAAGAGAGGCCAACAGAGAATTTATCCTTCTGAATGATTGATTAAATATTAAATAATTCCTGTGACTAATAATCACGAATGCGTTGATGGAACCTGTTCTTCTTAACGACGTACTCAAGATCTGTCTTGTCAAATACAAAACCCAGCAAGTTCAACTGCTCAAACTGAGGGAAGACTTTGAAGATATCTCCATGTCTTTCAAGTGCTTCACAAATCGTTCGAATCTGAGGCAGAAAGACCAGGAATACAGCATCTTCAATCTCTGTTAAAAATGGGAGATATTGCTGCTGGAAGCATCTCGCACAACCTTGTCCATAGTCATCTACTCTATTTGATGCATTGGTATATTCCCTCAACGATAGAGATAACTCAAATAACTTGTCATCAATGGCCGTAAGATCATAGAATGACCAAAAGGACTGGTATATCTGACAATTCAAGATCTTCTGGTTCAGTATAATTCTCGAAGAGTTATCGTGCATTGTAAACTTCTTCAACTTCTTGAAACCCTGTAAATTTGTGAATAATCTTCTGGGTAGTGTTTTGTAGACACCGTACGAGCAGTTGATGATGGTCAGCTCCTCGAGGCTAGGAGATTCTGCATTGATGAAGAACTGATCAAATCGATCGCAGAAAGAGGTTGAAACACTTGGTATGGAAAATGTCAGCTTCTTCAGACTCTTAATAGGGTAGAAACTTGAACTGGACGTATCAATTGTTTGGCTAGGAGCTGATGGATAACTAAATTCACCTGACCAGCAATTCTTTATATGCAATTCAGTAAGGTTACCAAGCTCTGCACTTGGCTTCAGCAGTTCCCAAAACGATGCATTCTCAAAGGGAGCTTTCGAGCCCAAGATGAGTGGATCATCGAGTGTGTCAATGTTTGAGATGACAAACTTGTAGAGATTTGGAAATTTGACCTTTGCCAAAGTCTCAAGGATGAAGGCACTTGGTGTGCTGTATACACGATACTGATAGTCCAATGTTGTACCACTCCATGGAAAGTTGGCAGCAGTTCTTTGAAACGATCCACTACTGTTTTCGTCCTCGTCGTTATCATCGTCAAGGTACTGACTGTTCGTTTCATCATTGTCACCAAATTCAATACGGTTCCGTTCGTACTCCACACCCATTTCATATGCCTTTTTCATGCCACCTCCTAAAGACACATTCTCATCATACTGGAAGTGTCTATCAAAGTGTTCCATTGCCTTGTCCAACAAGCCAAACGCACCGTTGACTTCTAACGACTTCAGTTTCGTATTAGTGCCTCCATGACCAACAATCTGCATCAAGTTCTTTGCGAGTGCTTCTCTGTGTCCTTCTGGAGCATCTGGAGAGCTGTCTACTAACCACATGTTGATTGTCAGATCAGCGAGTTCCGAGAACTTGAGATCTGGGTCCAACGCACCATCGTCCAGTCTGATGGACAGCTTCCTCAGGTTATTCACAACGCTTGGGTTCAGCGAGGATAGCTTGGAGAGTGGGATCTTTGGCAGAACGATGGACTTCAAATTTGGCAATGCGCCAACAACAGTATCCCAGTACTGTCTCAGTTTCAAGATGTAGTTCAGATCAGACTGTGTCAAGTGCCTATACTGGTCCAATTGGCCAGAATCCAAAACGTTGAAGCTGGCAATTTCCTCCACGTATTCCAAGTACTTGAGCTCATTCACTCTGCCCTTGTTGATCTTCGTGTATATGTTTTCAAAGAATGACGAGATCCTGGGCCAGGAAGATATCAACGTTCTCCCCGTGCACTCTGCAAGGGACTGGTAGAACTTATCGTTCAGCTTCTCACAGATCACCAACGACCTGTAGAGTCTCATCTGGCCGGGATTCACCAGCTTCGAAGATAGTCCCATGAGGTTCAGCACATCGTTTTGTGGGAGATATGAGAATATCCTCGTCAAGATGTCATCTGGTAAGTCTGTCAATGACAACACTCTGTATGCTCGCTTCAGAGCCTGCTGTGGGTCCTCAAAGGTGCTGTTTCGCTTTGGCATTCGGTGCAGCAGAGCAGTTAACACACGCTGTACAACAACTAATGGTCTCCTTGATCAACAACACTGGCTAAGAATGCTGTGCTCCTCCCCAACTGCGTGCAATAAGTCTCGCCCTGTGATCAAGTCCACTGTGGCTTTGACCAAGCTGGGATTTTCGTGATCATTTCGCAATTCCGCGTGGCGGTCCTCGCTTGTGCTTCTGCTTAGTCTGTGATGCGTGCAACAATTGCACTTGGCCCATACAGTTCACGCCATCCATTGTGCTGTCCACCACCGCACAGACTCCCTCTAATTTCAACTGCACCTTCCCACGACCACCACCACCACGCTCATTTGCCCCCCTCGCCCAATCGACCTTTCCATTCTGCCTGTCCTCTGCTCACGCCCACCAAACCAGCAACCACACAAAGCATCGCACACGCCAAAGGCGGGAAAAGGTTCGTATTCCCAATTAGGATAAAAGTTCCCCTGACCTCGCACTGAAAAATTTTGGACGTAGCTGTGTGCACTTTCATAGTCAGAGAGTGTGAAAATTAGTCAGAGGTTTCCTTCTTGATTACAAATAGAGGGTCTGTGGGCCAAGAGGAAGGGATAGAGAACGCCAGCAGGAGCAAAGCAAACACAGTGCTCTTGACTATACACCACGAAACAGTTGAGGAGGGTCAGCACGATTTGTTCATTCCTTTTCAGCAGAGGTGGCCAGTCTTTCTTGGAGTATATACTATCGGCTTAAGGTTTAGTCGGGAGGAACAAGAAGCGACACACACAGCGAACCAACACACTTGGAAACCCACTGCTTAAGCTATTGAGTACCATACGATGGGGCTGCTATCATTAGGGACTCCGCTTCCTTGGGAACAGACAAGGGAGTACGCGGAGCACGTCCGCACTGAGGGTATCGAACAGTTGATCAAGATGTTCAAGGCTGCATATGCAAGAACCGGTGATGGCTATCTATGGGGAGACGAAGTGGAGTACACCCTGGTCAAGTTTGATCATGGTCGTGGTCTTGCTCTGCTGAGTATCGATAAGGACAGCGTATTGGCTGATCTCAACGAGGACGGACCACTGGCACAGCTGTCTGTGGACAATGATCTCAACTTCCACCCGGAATATGGCCGCTTCATGCTGGAGGCCACACCGCTGGCTCCGTACAACGGTGATTCGCTGGAGAACTACTTGTACGTGGAGAGGAACATGAACAGCAGAAGATCAGTGGCGCAGACTGCGATTGCTGACGGCACCATCAAGCCGTTGACCATAACGGTGTACCCATTGATGGGCATCAACACCTTCACCTTCCCATCAGCGGTGGCTAACGGCGAGGCATCACAATCGCTGTTCTTACCGGATGAGATCATCAACAGACATGCGAGATTCCCAACATTGACGGCCAACATTCGGAAACGCCGTGGTGAGAAGGTGGCCATCAACGTACCGCTCTACAAGGATACAAATACGTTATCCATTGACGAGTCAATTCCAAAGGGACGCTCCCTGTTCAAGCACGACGAAGAACCAGAGCTCGGTGCAGCACTGCCAGGGCATATATACATGGACTCCATGGGATTCGGTATGGGATGCTCATGTCTACAAGTAACAGTGCAAGCACCAAACTTGAACAGAGCTCGTTACCTCTATGATTCATGGGCTAATTTTGCACCATTGTTCCTAGCATTGACGGCAGCAGCGCCAGTGTTCAAAGGCCACTTAGCTGACCAGGATGTCAGATGGAACGTCATTTCTGGTGCTGTTGATGATCGTACTGCCTACGAACGTGATGTTAAGCCTCTGCATAGCGATGGCGCATTTGGTGGAATGACAGACGAAGCCAAAGCTCGGGCTCAGAAGATCCCTAAATCTCGTTACGATGGCATCGATTCTTTCCTTGGTGATATTCAGAACGATTTCGCAAAAGATGGGGAAGCAGTGTTCAAGTACTTCTCTCCAGAGTTGAACGACATCAGCCCTCCAATCAACGAGAGGACGCTACAGAGACTCGCACAGGAACCTCAGTTTGACCCTGTCCTTGCTCGTCACTTCGCACACTTGTACGTTCGTGATCCAATTGTGATCTTCGAAGAACGTATACACCAAGACAATGACGATGAAACGGATCACTTTGAGAACATTCAATCCACCAATTGGCAGACGTTGAGGTTCAAGCCACCAACTCAACAGGCAACACCGGATAACAAATCCGTTCCAGGATGGAGAGTGGAATTCAGAACAATGGAGATCCAGCTCACAGATTTTGAGAATGCTGCTTTCTCAATCTTCATTGTTCTCCTGGGACAGGCAATACTTGCGACAGATTCCAACTGGTACATTCCAATCTCCAAGATTGAAGATAACATGAAACGTGCACATCACAGGGACGCAGTATTGAAGGACAAGTTCCATTTCAAAGCTGATATCAACTCGCCAACATTCGACACGGTGGAGCTGTCACTGGACGAGATTGTCAATGGCTGCGATAGCTTTATCGGATTGATGGCACTTGTGAAGAAGCACTTGGAATCTCGCTTTGGAATTACTGGTGACGACTTATCGCCAAAGGGTACACACGCTAGGATCTACTACTACTTGGAATTGATCTCCAAGAGAGCCAGTGGCGAGCTACCAACTGCTGCTAAATTCATAAGAAGGTTCTTGCTCGACCATAAGGACTATCAACACGACTCCAAAATAACTGCTAGAATGAATTACGATTTGTTGAACAAGTTGAATAGCATTTCAGAACTTGGTGAAGATGTTAGACAGTTGTTGGGTGATGACATTGGCAACTACTTGATAAACAACCCAAAGGCTTAATGACAACTAGAGGGAGGAGACTACGCCATTTTGCATATAAACATAGACAACGTCCTATACAGTATTTAATTATAAAAGAGTTCAGCTCGTGATATCGATGGATATGACGACCAAGACAGCTACAAGCCATAGATTAAAATTAAACCAAACAATCCGTTGAGGAAGGCCATGGTGTAGTTCTCTTAACATTTTTATATATCTAGTAAAAACTCTCTCTAGAAACATTCTAGTTCCAGAAACCCCCAAAGACCAAAAACATCAATTGCATATCACAATCTCTGTTCCTTTCTTTCTCTTTCAAAAAGTGTATGAAAAAGATGGTAATAATGCAATCGTAAGAACGTAAATCAGTATTTTCATGAACATCACATTAGACATAGCAGTTGATGCAAGTGTCAATTAAAACAAGGTGAAAAAAAAGGTGTCATAGCAAGAGCACACCGCTTAGTAACGGTAGTGGTCAGCCTTGTATGGACCCTCAACTGGAACACCCAAGTACTCGGATTGGACAGGAGTCAAAGTGGTCAACTGAACACCCAAGTGCTTCAAGTGGAAACGAGCAACAGCCTCATCCAAAACCTTTGGCAAGACGTAGACTTGACCCTTCTGGAATGGACCAGTCTTGGAGAACTCAATGTTCTTAGCTCTGAAGGCCTCATCGTTAGCCTTGAACAAAGCGATTTGAGCCAAGACTTGGTTAGAGAAAGAACAAGACATGACAAAGGAGGAGTGACCAGTGGCACAACCCAAGTTGACCAATCTACCCTCAGCCAACAAGATGATGTGACGACCAGACTTCATGGTGAAACGGTCAACCTGTGGCTTGATGTTGACGGTCTCAACGGCGTTGGCCTTCAACCAAGCAACATCAATTTCAATGTCAAAGTGACCAATGTTACAGACAATGGCATCTTCTGGCATTTGCTCAAAGTGGTCCTTGGTGAGGATATCTCTACAACCGGTGGTGGTGACAAAGACTTGACCAACGGAAGCGACATCCTTCAAGTCAGCAACTTGGTAACCTTCAACAGCAGCTTGCAAAGCGTTGATTGGGTCAATCTCAGCAACAATGACACGGGCACCCATACCTCTCAAGGCCATGGCACAACCCTTACCAACATCACCGAAACCAGCAACGACGGCAACCTTACCAGCAAGCATGACGTCGGTGGCACGCTTGATACCGTCAATGAGGGACTCTCTACAACCGTACAAGTTATCAAACTTGGACTTGGTGACGGAGTCATTAACATTGATGGCTGGGACCTTCAAAGTAGCCTCCTTGACCATCTTGTACAAGTGGTGAACACCGGTGGTGGTCTCCTCGGACAAACCGAAACAGTCCTCCAACATCTCTGGGTACTTCTCGTGGACGAGGGAGGTCAAGTCACCACCGTCATCCAAGATCAAGTTCAACTTCTTGTTGTCCTTGAAGGAGAACAATTGCTGCTCGATACACCACAAGTACTCCTCCTCGGTCTCACCCTTCCAAGCAAACACTGGGACACCAGCGGCGGCAATGGCAGCGGCAGCGTGGTCTTGGGTAGAGAAGATGTTACAGGAAGACCAGGTGACCTCGGCACCAAGAGCAACCAAAGTCTCGATCAAGACAGCGGTTTGGATGGTCATGTGCAAACAACCGGCAATTCTAGCGCCCTTCAATGGTTGTTGATCAGCGTACTTTCTTCTGATCTCCATCAAACCTGGCATCTCGTTCTCAGAGAGCTCAATTTCCTTACGGCCAAAGGCGGCAAGGGAGATATCAGCGACTTTGTAGTTAACAGCTGGTGCAGACATTTCTGGTGTGTAGTGAAGTTTAGGCAATGGATTGTCTAATGAGGGAAAGTGAAAGGAAGAAGGAGAAGAAGAAGAAGACAGAGGGAAAATTTTCAAAAGCGCCAGAAATTTTTTTTCACATGTCGATGTTCTTTTTTCTTGTCTTGTCCGCACATGTGAACGAGCGGACAAAAGAAAAAGCAATTTAAACGAGACATGTGGATGAAGGACATTTGTTTGTTTACTTTTCAGTTGCTAAGCTGTTCGGGTTTGTAAGCACGTTCCTTGAGAGCAATGAAGGAGCAATGCCTCGTGGTGTCTGTATGAGCTGTGGTTTCCATCGTGGTTTCCATCGTGGTTTCCATGGTGAGCGATGTGCTGGTGCCTGTTGCAGTTCTCAACCATTGTGCTCATCTGTTTGGACTAGCACTATGCGGTTCCTTGTGTGAGATGGTTGGTTTAGTGTAGAATTGTTGGTGCTGTGTGACTAGGAGTCTGTTAAAGGTGATAAGCGTAGCTGGGTTTCGCTGATCTCCAGTACATGAGCCATTGTGTGCGATGCATCCAAGCACGGGTAGAAGACCATTGGATCGTGGCAAGTGGTGTATCTGTTTCAGAGAGGTAGCTGACGCGTAGTGGATGGTGAGACCCGCGAACGTTTTGTAGGTTATGTGGGTTTTCTGTATTTTCATAAATTCATACTCCTCATCCTTCTGACTGCTTGATACGTGAATGTCTCCATGCTCAAGCAAGGCTAGCCATTGATGAGCGAACATAGTGTGCAGGAGACTGTGAGAAGGGCGTGGATTGCTCGAGCGGAAGAACAGAGCACGGTGTCAAAGCGTTGTAGCGCGCAAGGCGATGAGGAGCACGCCGGAAAGCACCGGTTGAGCGATGATGAGGATGGTGGCCAGCCGACGAAGCTTCATAAGCTGCGTGCTGACGAGTGCAAAGATGAAACAAATAGAGGTCCCCAATTAAAAGAATCAGTTGTTATTGAGGGCTTGGAACCTGGTTCTAATCGTGTACCTATGATCCCTCCTGATAGTGCACCAACAGATCGAGATTCGTTGAATTTGAACAAGGGTGATGGAAAAGACATTGATGATGATATCGCTGTTACACTGTCAAGCTTCTGCTCCACAGATTCAGATTCAGATATTGAGATTGTGTCTGTTAAAAAGTTGAGGCAATCACCTTCTGAAGGACAAGATGCACGTATTGTTCATAGGGATGAGAGATATGATGTTCCACCAACTACACGCAGTAAAGAGGAGCAAATACAACGTGGCTCGAACCCTGTGCCATATGCCAGCGTTAAACCACCGTTTCAACCAATTCACAATGAGCTGTATGATGGGAAAAAGAAATTGCCAGGCGCCATCACTCTCTCCGATATTCTTTGCGTGCCTAACTTGGAGAGGTCATATCTCTTTACCTTCAAATGTGACTTGGGATTTGTATACGATAATTTGAACCCGGCAAACAAAACCCATGTGACTGTTGTTGTTCAGCAGGAGAGTTTATGGGGGGAAGGTGTGGCTTACAGGGATGCCACCTACCATTGGGATATTGTTGAGGTTAAAATGGCACCATTCACGTCGCACCATTCAAAATTATACATCAACGAGTTTAAAGATGGGTCCATTAAATTGTGGATAACAAGCTCTAATTTGACAGAAGAAGAATTCACCATGAACAACCAGATGTACTGGTCAAGTCCACTGTTAAAGGACAAAAGACCAGGTGGTACACCAATGACCAGTTTTCAAACCCGGCTAATTCAACAGCTGCATAATTACAGAAAGCCCGTATTCAACTCCATTGCAAAGAAGCTCAGATCTTTGGACTTTACATCAATTGTCGGCGAGTACATTCCATCTGCAACCGCATCACATACAAATAGCTTTGGGTTTTTACCACTGATCTCTTCCCTAGAGGAGCTCAACGAGATCCCAACTGAGCACTTGCAACATCGGAAACTATTGTACCAATCGTCGTCTATAGCATCTCCTTATAGTCATTCAAAGATAACCCATAAAGCTGCAAACATCTTTACTCATGGACTAGCACCTCTAATGTTGGGAGCTTGTGGGACGAATCCACTTGGCAATATGATGTTCATCAAACCTGGTCAGGACTCCCTCAGTGATATGCTTGGAAGGACAAACAGCGAGCTATTGGTTGTGTTCCCGACGGAGGATGATGTTGTTAACAGTAAGTTTGGACGCCAGTCAGGCGGGTGGTCTGTGTATAATCCAAGTTCGGAGAAAGGTCGTGATCAGGATAAGATCTTACGACCAGTGTTCCACAGAAGTGTGACCAGGCAACGTGGGTGTAATCCGAGTCACACAAAGTTCATCATGATGACTTCGGATAACTTCCAAACCCTTGATTGGGTTCTTTTCACAACACATAACATGTCCAAGCAGGCTTGGGGAACACCGCCCAACGCGAAGTCAAAGGGGCTAGAAACGACGGTTTCCAACTACGAAAGTGGTATATTGATAAGTCAACGACATTATCCCGGTAAGAAACTGGTCCCCGTGGAGCTGGGAGAGGATTACTCCTCTTTACTTGAACACGAGGTTCCGATCATCCTACCTTTCAAAGTGCCTCCGCCCAAATACAGCGACACGGATAAACCGTGGTGTATCTTTGGCTGAACAGAGCAAGATGGCGTTGATGTTAGCAGGCTTTGTGTTAGAACAGCACTCCCACAAGTGTAATCCTAACATACTATCAAGCGCTTTGCGTCAGCTTGGCGAGGCTTCACTTCTTTGACACATTCGCCGTGGCCGCGATACTATGCGCAGCAGGGCTCTTGACGTATCACACGGCGTGATTGTGGGCCAACAGGCTAGGACTGTTACTTAGGAGTTGATCTGGAAGCTCATAGTCTTCATTACACCGGTGCTTACATCGAAATGGTTAATCAACTGGTTACTTGAATATCACACCGGTCAACCCGGTTTTCGTACACTTTTCAGCCAGTAGCGACCACGACAAATGGATCGAACCAGTTTGGCGGACTAAGGCGAAATGTAACGCGTAAAAGATGAGGCGCATCAAACTGTTTAAAAACGATTTGAGTATTCTATACTTGTCAGCACAACACATGCCCAGCTTGGCTATTGTTTCTCACCCACGCCGTTACTCTGTGTAACTGTACAGTGCGGACTACGAGGTCAACAGTTAGTTACTGATTTGCTGACCGTTGGCACATGGTCTTTACCGGGCATGGCAGCCCTCGTCTACTTCTGGCGACGCACACCTGGTTACTCGTGCCCCCGCCCCCTATTTTTTCACACCTGTGCAACACACTTTCCCCTTTGGGCGGGAGAGTTTTGGCCGTTTTTTGACACAAAGGTGAATGCATCCCACGTCATATTTCCAAGGGAATCAACGAGATCTCTCGCCGGCTGGGTAGACATGTTTGGCCGACTTGTGCCTGTGTGTCCTATCAATTAGCCGTCAATATCAATCTAAACACTAAAATGTGGTAATAAAAATGTGTCTCCCTCGACCATCGGTTCGTGTTTTCTTTTCTTTCCCCTAATCCCCCCCCCCCTTTTTTCGTCTCAGGTTAGTGCCAAAATAAAGACCGAAAGACGTTTGTCGAACGACGTCGACACAAAATTTTCAAGCAGCCGCCAAACTTAAAAATTTTTCTCGACGTTTGTCGTACACGAAAAAAAAAAAAAATCCCCAGCGATTGGCTAACGCAATTTTTCAGTTCTGACACAATTTCTGTTTTTCTCAACTGCACGCGCAAGTCCAAGGAGAGTTTTTGCCAAAATCTCTCCTCTTTGACCAAAGAAGCGTCACGAATTTACCTTTATCACAATTTTCCATTTATTTCACTTTTTTTCTTCCATCTCCCTTTTGTTCGACAACAACATTCAACACCGGGGAATAAGGCACAAACAAAGCAGAACCAACTCCATTGGTAGTCTTCTTCGATAGGTACAGTGTCAGTGTGTGAATTCCGCTTTTTTTTTTGTTCCGGGGAGAGGTGAAAGATCGTGCGCTCTGCCTATTTACATTCATTCCGTCTCTGCTGTTTTGGACTGTGACAAAAAGGTGTCACCAAAAACGGTATCCTTGATTTTTTTGTGCCCTACCTCGAGAAAGGAAAAAAAAACGCTGGCCGAGGGTTTTTTGTGTCGTCGATTGTGCCCGCTTTCTATCTGAACCGAACCAGAAACATAAGAGTATCACATAAACTCTGGAGGTGTATTATTATATCGGTTACTAAATTTTAGCCTTTGTTTACAGATGACGAAAGTTGTTGAAGAGACGGTATCGCCTACCAACTCCACTGGCACGAGTGAACCATTTGAGCGCAACTCAGACTCCGATGTCACTACTGTTGGTGATGACATTGCTGGGGCTACGGCTCCCTCCGACTTGAAGCAGTTGGAGAGGTCTGACTCGAGGGCCTCTATTACTCTACCACCAATACAACATGTATTGCGTACTATTGATGACTACCAGAATCAGCAAAAGCTACAAGACTCTGAGCTGTTGCTTGCGTTTGGTGAGCGTAACAACTCCACTGGTCATGTCAACGTTCCTTCACAAGACGGCGGTAGTGAGGACGAACCATCCCAGCCACGCTCTTTGTCAAACCCTCCTAGTTTCGACTCTCATCCGCACATGAGAACGTCGTATTCTTCGCCTCAGTTGCAAACAGTTTCTGGGTTGAAGGATGCAAACGCAACGACGACTTCGGCTTCTGGTAAGCCAAGGCCAGGACGTTCTCAGAGATCACAGTCCTACGTCAACAAAAAGACCAAAACCGGTGAGAGTTCACGGGCGTCTAGTTTGGAATCCACAGACTCTGCCTCGTCGTCAGGGGCAAACACTCCAAACTCTACAAATTCTAAGAAGCGTACAAACTTACCAAGGGAAACGATCGAGATACTCAACGATTGGATCGTCAACAACCTGGACAATCCATATCCAAATCACACGCAGAAGAGAATGCTGTTGGAAAAAACCGGATTGAGTAACGTTCAGCTGAGTAACTGGTTTATAAACAAGAGACGTAGAAGGTTGTTCTCGAATTTGAGCGGGAACCAAGGATATCCAATCAAGAAGAAAAGATTGATTGACCGTATATGACAACATTCACCAGCTGATCATTCTCACTTTGACTTGTTGTGTGTTTCGGGTTTGTTTTTTGTCATTTGTTTTCTTATTCTTTGTTCTTCGCAGCACCAAACCCATCGATCCTTGTTTTGTATATGTGTTATCTAAACTTTTGTTCATAGAATGATTTTGAATGCAATGGGTTATTCGTCCACTAGAATTCTCGAAAGAGAGTTATTCTCACGTTACAGTATGGGGTATTGTCTGCCTACTCTTCCCAGACGTTTCATTAGACATTAATTAGAGATAGATGTATTTCTTGGTAATCATGCTTTTACTCAATCAACAGTTGGGGATAAATTTGTTGCTTCACCTGGAATATAAGTATCGGTTTGTGGTTTTTCAACTCTTCTTGCACCAAATCTAACGTTATTCCAATTTGTAGTAGCCATGTTCTCCATCTGCGGCAATTTGGCATAGTATTCTGCAGCCTCTGTTGAAGCCTGACCACCGTTTTTACCCCTTCCGAACTGTCTTCCTTCTTCAAACCCTGGATCCAAATCTATTTGGATCTGTCTACCGTCTAATTTCGTACCATTCAAGTATTTCACAGCGTTGACCGCATCTTGTGGATCGTGATAAATGACAAAGCAAAATCCACAGTAGTTACCCGTGAATCTGTCCAATCCCATGATGATCTGCTTGATGAACCCAACTTTGGAGAAGAGTTCGTCAATACGTTCCTCAGTGGTTTCAAACGATAACATGCCAACGTAAACCGTCCCACTGTTGTACGATTTACGCAAGTCTTCGAGCCCATTGGGTTTACGTCTCGCACGCTTCAAAAGGTAATTTGAAGGTCTGTCAAGCCTTTCTGTGGAGTTCGAGAAGTTGATCTCATCAAATTCTGCAAGGGACATTGCTCTTCGTTTCCACTATAGTTCTCTCTACGCTTCCCGCAACACGTTGCCGCCCTTGTTAACAGATATCTTGTTTTGCAAGCCAAACCGTACACAAATTGAGTGCGCAAAAAAATCAAGACATGATATCACCAAACAGGGAAATACGAGGGCTTTCTGTATCAGTTTCGGGGTACAACTGTTAGGGGCCACACAATTTGATTTTTTGTTAATCGGATCTCCTCCGTGAACGGGATTATCAAAGCCTGCCTCACTGCCACCCCTTTTCCCTCTCCCGGACTTAACCCCGTTTGAGGGAGAACGGCAGCACCAAGCTCCACAACGCTCTGCGTTTTCCTCCAAGAACAAGAACAAGAACCAGAACAAGAACAAGAACAAGACTGTAATTTAAGAGAAAGGGCCCTTCTAATCATTGAACCTCATATTTGGTGAGTTGAATGTGCCTGATTCCTGAATAGTAAAAACACCCATTCATGTGTCTCCCTCTCCAGTAGGACATACAATTCATGTAAGGCTAAACGATCCAATCACACATCGCCCACGTTGTATGTTTCACCAACCAGTTTCCCAGGATCCTCTCTTGTGGGAGTTTGGAAAGTTAAAGGTGAATTAGTGTGCGTTTAACGAGAAAAGCAGTGTGGTTTGTGTGTGCTTTTCGCCAACACCCCCCTAAATCCCATCAATTTGCGAGTGAAAAAAAACTGATTCCCAAAAAATTCCCCTTTCTCCCTAAAACCACAAAACATTCCACCAACGAGTACTCTCTCAGACCTCTCACCCTTCAATTAAACACCTACCGTTCTCCCTCTCTTGGTATACTACAGCTTAGTCCGTTATCCACAAAAGTCGGTCTAGCATTTTCCCTCCCGGTTTAGTTATCTTCTGAAGTCTCCTTTTCTGTTTACACAATTCTTCCCAGTTTCTTTTATTTTCTCGCTCTACAGTTGCACACAAATAAGTTATGGGAAACAGCCCGTCTAAGAATGCCAGCCCCAATACCCACACTCTTCAACAAAGCATGAATGGGCTCGTCGTCAATGGTGACGAGCCAGAGCCAGATGATAGGAGGGAAACTTCCTATCAATCAAATAATACACAACACTCTAAGAGTGATTTAACAACATTACGTTACAATAAAAACAAACTCCAGACGAAGGTTTCCCCTTCTCATATGAAGTTTCAGTATGCAAATGATACAGCAAACAGCTCAGATGATACCATCAGTGAGAATACCACCGATCCCTTTGAAGTTGAGATTGGATTATCCATGGCAAAGGCACTAAAGGTTTCTGGGAACACTCGCTCTCAAGCCACTACGGCTACTCTGCCTGTTGTCGGTACTCCAATTCTCTCTTCAAACTCAAACAGTTCGAATGCACCAGAAGAGGTGTCCTCCTCGTTTAGTGATGTCTTCACATTAGGCAGCTCCACCAGTTCGTTGTCCGTGACGCCACCTTTTGGCAACCTCGCCCCTATTTTGGAGGAGGGAACCAAGAAGGCCAAGCAACATCTTAGTCGTTCCCAGGCAGACATTGATCTCGATGCCATCATCGAGAAGTTGTTGCAATCTGCTGGGAGATCTCCAGGAGTCAGTCCCGTCTTACAAGGCAAACATTCACCTCGCTCTCGTGAAGAGTTCTTTGTCTCACCAAGAGAAATATCAGCCATCTGTTCAAAGGCCAGAGAGATCTTTTTGGATCAACCAAGTTTGTTGAGATTAAGCGCCCCGGTTAAAGTGGTAGGTGATTTACATGGTCAGTTCAACGACTTGTTGAGGATAATGAAGCTCAGCGGATTACCGCCACAGTCAAACTACTTGTTTCTTGGTGACTATGTCGATCGTGGTAAACAATCATTGGAAACGCTTCTTCTGTTGCTCTGTTTCAAGATCAAATACCCAGAGAACTTCTTCATGTTAAGAGGTAACCACGAATGTGCAAACATCACCAAGATTTATGGGTTCTATGACGAATGCAAAAGAAGATTGAATTTGAAATGTTGGAAGACATTTGTCGATGTCTTTAACACTTTACCGATCGCTGCGCTTATCTCTGATAAGATCTTCTGTATCCATGGTGGACTCTCTCCGAACTTGCATTCCTTGGAACAACTTGAGCACATACGTAGACCTACCGATATACCAGAACAAGGTTTATTGGCCGATCTACTCTGGTCTGACCCTGATCCGACGGTGGCGGAATGGTCTAAGAGTGACCGTGGTGTTTCCTATTGCTTTGGTAAAAAAGTGGTTGACAACTTTACAAAGAAGTTCAAATTGGATTTGATCATCAGAGGCCATATGGTTGTGGAGGATGGTTACGAATTCTTTGCAAAGAAGAAGTTGGTTACTGTTTTCAGCGCACCGAACTACTGTGGTGAATTTAACAATTGGGGAGCTGTGATGAGCGTCGACAGCAAGCTATTGTGCTCGTTTGAACTTTTGAAACCGCATAAGAAACCTTGAATTACCCATCATATGCTGCTGTTCCCTCCAGCGAGGGAGCATACTGAACTTGATATTGAGAATTGGCGGCCAGCTTTCATATCTGGATGTTATGATGATGTCCCCAAGTTTATGTTTGAAACGACCAATTCACTTATATCTATCTTTTTCTACTCTATTAACTTTATCTTTTTTTATTCCTTTATCTCTTTTACATATGACATCTCTTTTATTGAAGTTTGATACATATCTTTTGTTTACGTCGCTGAGCCTTCACGTGCAGTTGATCCGCTTCCAGTAGATGTAAGTTGTTGACGAGCTTGATGTTGTGATTCAAGCCCTCGTGATGGTGATAGGCGCCATTTATGATCCAACGAGACCAAATCGAAGAGATTACTTAACAGTACATATGTCACACCACTTTAACTGTGGTTGCTGTTATACACTAACCATTTGGATGCTATAGCTGACATAAATGTGCCTCGGTGTTTTAAAGTGCAAGACTCAACAAAAAATGCAAACCGGGTATATACTGCTAGTTAAACCCTCTCTGCCGTTAAATATTTGATCTTGAGGTGTATCAAAAGCGCGCCAAACACCAATGCTCTCCATCGGTCAAATTGCTAGTTTTGACACATGCTTCTTGGCTTAAAGTAAGGTGACAGTGATTAAGCGGCTCCTTGCTGCTTGACTGTACGATCAGTCATTTCATGGAGTACGTTGGCTATAGCTTGGACAATCTCTTAATGGTGCAGACTCTCTCCCTGCAAATGTTGAAGTGCGTTTATACAGCTGGCGTAGCAAACCGAATCCTCATATCACTCCTTGACGATTTAAAAGGCGGTACAGTGTACAACTACGGCAAAGGAGGCGCTCCAAAGTGACACAATACCTCCTACCTATTGTGAATAGGCAAGGAAACCCTCCTTTCCGTAATAGTTATTCGGTCGTCAGATACCTTACAGCGCTAACAGCAATTTGTCTGGGCTGTAAACCGTTTGAAAGGCGTAAGCTGTGACGCCTAAAGTGTTTGAACATTGAAGGCGGGAAATCCCGTCACCGGCGACCCGCCGTTGGACCTTACATGGGTTCTAACGTGTGGTATTTTTCTTTGCAAAAAGGGCGGTTCATACAGCTGTGAACTCACATAACGAGGTGAACCAAGGAAGCCAAAAGCCGATTGGTGGTGGAGAGGTGGCCCTGGTGGAGCAGAGAACAGCAGCTTGGAGCTCTTCATATAGTGCGAGAAACAAAACAAGGAGACCAAAAAAGATGGGCAGAAAAGAAGGGTTCTTTCCTGCCTAATTGGATTCTTCTCCACCGCGGTGATGGCCCCATGCGGTGGCTGCCCTTGGCCTCGGGTTCCCTAACCCGGGTTCTTTTTCGTTTTCCTCATTTCTTTTCCCATGCATCGGGCGAAAGTGGTGAAAGGCGCAGCTCCGAAGAATTACCACATTCGCTTCCCTTTTCGCAAACGTCATCTGGATTTCGTGCAATCGGCTCACCAGTGGGGCCTGTGTAGGCTATTTATTACGCCATTTTGCGCAACAGGCGTTACAGGCGGCGCAAACAAACAAACAAAGTAACGAAAAAAGCAGATCATTAGCGTTTTGAAATACCGGGGACATAAAAAGCAGAAGACGAAAAAGGCATGTAACACTGCAACAAACAAACGGCAAAACTTTAATAAGGACAATTTAGACGTAGGAAGGAGAAAAAAAAATTGAAAATTGCAATTCTTTTCGGTGTACGTTTTGCAACGCTGAAGACAACTCCATCTGTGGTTTTTACAGTGAATACAGCACATTTAATCACAGTAGATTCACTCCATTTACAAGCTGAGTCTATAGAGGAGAAATCATAATTTGTGACATCCCAAGGAACTTCCACAAGGCGCATTTTCCCCTTCGTTGTGTTTTGTTTTTCTTGCCAGCTTTCTTTCTTTTTTTGTCTTGCAAGCAGTCATACTTTGCCGGAGGAGAGAGAAAGAAAGACATAGAGAGAAGTAAACAATAGGCACAGAATTCAGAATACGCAAAGAATTCAGGAGCCACTGTTACACCAGCCAAGCTGAAAGGATCTGTCACTGAACTGAACTTGGTCTTTTCTCGTTTCTCCTACGGAAGCGTTTGTTTTATCGAGTTACGGTTATAAGGGGTCGCTAGTTACATCCAGGACATCTCCGAGTATTAATAGCAGACAGAGAAGGAGACAAAGAGAGAGAGGGGGCAGAACCAACATGGAGTCCTCACCATCGATTTGGGATATCTACTCTGGGGCCAAGAAGCTTTTGGCACTTCAACCACGGATTGAGAATAGAACGTTAAGAGAGAATTGCAAGAATTCACAGCAGGCGCTGTCCAAGTCGACAACGGCGTGCTATTCCTCTGCCACCAGTGTTGACTCACTCAGCCCACTGAGTACGGACTCAAACAAACACAGCGTGGAATCAACGTCGTCAGTGGGCGAGCCACCAATGAGCTATACCAATTTCGGAGGCAAGCAGTCCAACTTGACCAAGGGGTTGAGTCTGGGACACAACAATGATCAGAACGGAGAGATTAATACCACATGGGACTTGGATCTTGGGTTTGAGATTGACAGCAAGGGCATCAGCTTTGGGAGCTTGTCGACCTTGGACAACAAGCTCGAACATACAAACGAGCCGACAACGTCGGTACAGCCGAAGCAGATCATGCAACAGGATCATCAAAGCCATTCTGCACATCAGTCCATGTCCACTGGGGTAAACCACATTGACCCTCAACAGCTATTACAGAAACAACTTCAACAACACCATTTGGATAACATGCAGAAATCACAGACAACGTTTAACATTTCACAGTCATTGCCAAGCGGTAACGGACAACCGATGAGTATACCTCAGAGACCTCAGCACATTCAAAGAACCGCATCATCGGCTTCGTTGTCCACCTCACTCACTAAGAAGAAAGTTTCATCATCTAATCCAAATACGGTTTGTTTCAACTGTCAAACTCAAAAGACACCTCTCTGGAGACGTGATCCTAATGGGAATACCTTGTGTAACGCTTGTGGGCTGTTCCAAAAGCTTCATGGAACCATGCGTCCGCTCTCGTTGAAGACAGATGTGATAAAGAAGAGAAACTCTAGACGCTCCAGTGTATCTCAGAGTAAAGACTCGAAATTAATGCACAGTTTGGAGAAGAACATCACACTTTACAACATTACGCCTGGTCCATCCGGGAACTCTCCTGTCAACTCCATGAGCTCGCCAAATTCGGCGGGCTCAACGCCACAGAGCTCCTCAAACGTTGGTCCACAACGGTATAAGAACGTTCCAATCCTACCCAAACCTACATCTGCGGCTTCACTACCCACTGGTGGGAACTCTAGTGCTCGTCCAAAGCAACTACGCAAATCGTCCGCGACAGGGTCTCCTTATGAATATTCATTCAACGCACAATCGCCGTCGATGTTCATCAACACACCATCTCCTGCAAATACCACATCACCAATGTCACCATCAGTCGCCACTATTCAACCTGGGTCCATAAGCATTGCGCCAGGGGTTGCTGGCTCGTTACCAAGCAATATGTTGTCCACCAGCGCAAGTGCGACAAATCTGACAAACAGTTTCAACCAGAAGAGAATCCCGCAGATGTTCCAGAGACGTGAGTCCAACTTCGCCTCGACCAGCTTGAACAACAGCAGTGGGTTTGTTAACCCAAGCTTACTGCTGAACAGAGACTACGACCCAATGCAACTGGATTCGCCAACGGACACGGGCATGACCAACGACCTGGATTGGTTAAAGTTTGACATATGATACTAATTTCCGTTTCATGAGACGTATAATGATTATATATATGAGAAAAGATACACACCCTCCTAATTATCTCCTTTAACATCAAATCAATTGCAATTCCTCCAGTAGTTGATGGAACCGTCATAGCTCATCGAGTTGTGTGGTGTATGGATGTGGGAAGCTCGCCGTGCCGGTTCCCGGTGAGTGCTCCGTTTACGGCCTAAAATTTCCCTTCGAGTCATCATCGCAGCCCACGATTTTTGATAGCTTCCGATGTTCCTCTTCTTCTCCTTCCTGCTTCAACCAAGTGGGAGAAAGCATTCCAAAGATCTCGATCAACATGGCTGACTTACAACACTGGGTTGAGCTGCTAAGCAGCCCAACGCTTTCTGTGCTACCACACGATTACATTCGTCCAACTGATAACAAGACCATTGAGGCTACGTTGAGCTTCAACGTTCCCTCTGACGATGAGCTGAACTTGATAGCCAAGGAGGTTGAAGGAGCCTCACCGTTTACCGTGGGCCTCGCTGTTTTCGGTACCTTGATATACAGACTGACCGGTGATGATGACATCGTTATCTCAACCGATATTGCTGCGAATGGCCAGGAGTTTGTCGTGAGATTCACCATCTCGCCAACGGCCTCCTTTATCGACCTTGTCAAGCAAACCACGGAGCTCTTCAACACAGGCGCCTCCAAGGCGGTTGACTATGACGAGCTATCTCTGGCAATCAAGAAATCAAATAAGCTTGAGGGCAAGCCACAGCTCTTTAGATTGGCGTTCCAACACGGTAATGACCACCAGTTCTTATCAGAGTACGGGTCAACAAGAGACATCTCTGTGTTTGTAAATGGTTCGACTTATGACGTTTACTTCAATGCACTTCTTTACAAAGAGGAGAGAATCGAGTTCCTTGGTGCTCAATTCAACCAATTCTATCAAGCTGTCATTGAGGATCCATCAATCCAGATCACTAAGGTGTCACTTGTCACTCCTACTCAAAATGACATTTTACCAGACCCTACAAAGGACCTGGACTGGTCAGGCTACAGAGGCGCTATTCACGACATCTTCCAAGAGAACGCTGCCAAGTTCCCTGATAGAGTGCTGGCCATCGAGACTCCTTCTTTCCTCGCACCAGAGCAGAAGTCCCGTGAGTTCACCTACAAACAGATCAACGAAACCTCTAACATTGTGGGAAACTACCTGGTCAAGACTGGTATCCAGAGAGGTGACATTGTCATGATCTACTCATCTCGTAGTGTCGACTTGCTGGTGTCTGTGCTCGGTGTGTTGAAAGCTGGTGCCACTTTCTCTGTCATCGACCCTGCTTACCCACCTGCTCGTCAGAATATTTATTTACAGGTTGCCAAACCAAAAGGTCTCATTGTCATCAAGAAGGCTGGTGTCTTGGACCAATTGGTTGAGGATTACATCAAGAATGAATTAGAGGTGGTTTCTCGTATTCCTCAAATCGAACTCCAAGACGACGGTTCCATCCTCGGTGGTGCTTCTGAAGGCTCCCAGGACGTCCTTGCCAACATTCCAGCCACACCAACTGGTGTGCTGGTTGGCCCTGACTCGAACCCAACTTTGTCCTTCACCTCTGGTTCAGAAGGTTTACCAAAGGGTGTCTTGGGTCGTCATTTCTCGCTGGCTTACTATTTTGATTGGATGTCCAAGACTTTCAACCTCTCTGACAAGGATAGATTCACGATGCTTTCAGGTATTGCCCATGATCCTATCCAAAGAGACATGTTCACCCCTATTTTCCTCGGTGCCCAACTGCTTGTTCCAACAGATGATGACATTGGCACTCCTGGTAAATTGGCTGAATGGATGTCCAAATACGGTGCAACAGTGACACACTTAACACCTGCCATGGGTCAACTGCTGTCTGCTCAGGCAACTGCCCAGTTCCCTGCCTTGCACCATGCGTTCTTTGTCGGTGATATCTTGACCAAGAGAGACTGTTTGAGGTTACAGACACTTGCTGAGAACGTCAACATTGTGAACATGTATGGTACTACTGAGACTCAAAGAGCAGTCTCATACTTCGAGGTTGCTTCGAGATCAAGCGATCCAACCTTTTTGGAGAACCAGAAGGATGTTATGCCAGCTGGTAAGGGTATGCTCAACGTTCAGCTCTTGGTTGTCAACAGAAACGACAGATCTCAGATCTGTGGTGTCGGTGAAGTTGGTGAGATCTACGTCCGTGCTGCTGGCTTGTCAGAAGGATACAGGGGTCTTCCTGATTTGAATAAGGAGAAGTTTGTTCAGAATTGGTTTGTCGACAACGATACCTGGGTCGTTTTGGATCAAGAGAAGGACAAGGGCGAACCATGGAGACAATTCTGGAAGGGACCAAGGGATAGACTGTACAGAACAGGTGACTTGGGCCGTTACCTTCCAGACGGTAACTGTGAGTGTTGCGGTAGAGCTGATGACCAAGTTAAGATCCGTGGTTTCCGTATCGAGCTTGGTGAGATCGACACCAACATTTCCCAGCATCCGTTGGTTCGTGAGAATATCACCCTGGTTAGACGTAATCAGAACAACGAGCCAACTCTGATCTCTTACATTGTGCCAAAATCTGACGTTAAGGAGCTTGAAGACTTCAAATCGCCAATTGAAGATGTTGAGGATAAAGATGATCATGTCGTTACCGGCCTGGTTGGCTACAGAAACCTCATCAAGGATATCAAGGAGTTCTTGAAGAAGAGATTGGCCTCATATGCCATTCCAACAATCATCGTCCCATTCCACAAGCTGCCATTGAATCCAAATGGTAAAGTTGACAAGCCAAAGCTACAGTTTCCATCTCCTGCACAGCTTGAGACAGTAGCAAAGCATGCTGCTGCTGATCAGGATGATACCCAGTTCACTGAGACAGAGGCAAAGGTTCGTGATTTGTGGATCTCTGTTTTGCCTCAGCGTCCATCTACCGTGTCGCCAGACGATTCCTTCTTTGACTTGGGAGGTCACTCTATCTTGGCTACAAGAATGATCTTTGAACTGAGAAAGAAGTTTGTCATTGATCTTCCACTGGGAACAATTTTCAAGTATCCAACCATCAAGGCATTCGCCAAGGAGGTTGACCGTATTCAATCAGGTGCTCCGCTCGAGGCTACTGCTCAAGAGCAGAACGAGGATGAAGTCGTTAAGCCAGCTGAGTACTTCAAGGACGCCAGCGAGCTCTCAGAAACCCTCCTCAAGAAGTCATATCCATCAAAGGCTCCACTATCAAGCTCAGACGAGATCAACGTGTTTGTCACTGGTACCACCGGTTTCCTCGGATCCTTCATTGTTGCTGACTTATTGAACAGGGATGCAAAGATCAAAGTCTTTGCCCATGTCCGTGCTTCTGACAAAGAGAAAGGCTTCGAAAGAGTCCGTAAAGCAGGTCAGACTTACGGTATCTGGAAAGATTCATTTGAGTCGAGACTTGAGGTTGTCTTAGGTGACTTGTCCACTGAAAACTTTGGCTTATCTGAATCTGCTTGGTCTTCACTTGCAGACACTATTGATGTCATCATCCATAATGGTGCATTGGTTCACTGGGTGTACCCATACAGCAAACTTCGTGATGCCAACGTTATTGGAACCGTCAACACATTGAACCTCGCAGCCACTGGTAAGGCCAAGTACTTTGCCTTTGTCTCTTCAACATCCACACTGGATACTGAACACTTTGTTGAACTTTCTGACAAGCTTCTCTCTCAAGGGAAAGACGGTGTTCCAGAGTCTGACGACTTGTCAGGCTCTGCTTACGGCCTTGGTTCCGGTTATGGACAAAGTAAATGGGCTGCAGAGTACATCATTCGTCGTGCAGGTGAGCGTGGCTTGAGAGGTGCCATCATCAGACCAGGTTACGTTACTGGTGAGACAAAAACAGGGTCTTCCAACACTGATGATTTCCTCTTGCGTATGCTCAAGGGATGTGCTGAGCTTGGTGTTTATCCTAATATCAACAACACGATCAACATGGTTCCAGTTGACCACGTTGCTAGAACTACTGTTGCTGGTGCTCTTCACCCACCAAAGGAGAACGAACTGGCTGTGATTCAAGTTACTGGCCACCCAAGAGTCACTTTCACCCAATACATTGGTGCCTTGAACAAATTTGGCTATGGCTTGAAGGAAGATGACTATGTCACATGGAAGAAGGCTTTGGAAAGATACGTTGTTGAACAAACCAAAGAAAGTGCATTGTACCCGTTGTTGCACTTCGTCTTGGATGATCTCCCATCAAACACCAAAGCACCAGAACTGGATGACATAAATGCCCGCACATCGTTGAAAGCCGACGCTGACTGGACAGGCATTGACGCTTCTGAAGGTAAGGGTATCGATGAAAGACAGATCGCTGTTTACGTCTCTTACTTGATCAAGATTGGTTTCTTGCCAAAGCCAGCTGGACAAGGAGAACCTTTGCCAGAGGTTAAGCTCACTGAGCAACAATTCAAGCTCGTGACTTCTGGTGCTGGTGCTCGTGGTTCAGCAAACTAAGTCTCTACATAGACACAGTATACATGTACATCTTTAGTTAACATTCTATATCAGTAGTTCTAGTTCATAAACAGGAATTGTAAGTCATCAGGAGTGAGTCTGTTAATTGCAGCATCGTCGTGATTGATGGTAGCATGGATCATATTGGCCTTTTTATCCTGGAGCTCTATAATTCTAGATTCGATGCTATCTTCAATACAGAATCTTGTGATTTTAACAGGTCTATACTGGCCAATTCTGTGAACTCTGTCACCGGATTGCCACTCGACAGAAGGATTCCACCATGGATCCATGAGGAAGACCTGTGAAGCCTCACACAAGTTTAAGGCAACACCACCAGCTTTGAGAGAAACCAGAAATACTTCAACTTGAGGATTTTCCATGAAATGACGAATGGTATTGTCTCTTTGTATTGGAGACATTGATCCTTGTAGTTTCACAGTTTGGAAACCAGCTCTTTTCAGTCTCCATTCCACAAGATCCAGCATTGACGTGAACTGTGAGAACACAATGGACTTGATGGTGACACGATCAGATCTCAGCTTGTACAGTTCTTCAACCAAGGCTTCAATTTTAGTTGAGGATCTCCACTCACCTCCCATTTTGATTCTATTCACAATAGATCCCTTTTTAAACTGATCAACATTAACCTCAATTGCTGGTCCAGTGAGATCGATACTCAGGGCAATGTGACACACTGGGCATTCCAGCTTGTCGTCATTGCCACCGAAACTTTCAACATATTCTTTGATACACATACGACAGAACTTATGATGGCATTTGGACTCAATTGGCTCCTCAGCCTCGTCGTCACACAGCTGACACACGATTACACCATTGAGCCCCTCATTACCGAGCTCTGAGTTGTTGTGAACACGTCGGAGAACCAAGTCTGGGTGATCAGCCAACTGTCTCATTCTCGTGATGAGAGTGAAGATATTGGCATAATTATTCAACACCACACCTTCTGCAACGTATTCGTTGAATTTTCTCTTTGAATCAGAGTACAAGCTCTGGTAGAGATCTTTCTCTTCTTCGTTGAAGAAGTCTCTTCTGATCTCCTCAACCCTTGGAGGGAGACCCAAGTCATCAGCACGTTCAACCTTCGTTCTTCTAAGCATGATGTTCTTCAACAACGCCTGAATATTTCCAAATGACTGTAGACCATCACCTTGAATACCAAACTTCTGGATGTTCTTCAGCATGAAATGGTTGAAGAAGTTGGTGTGTTGCATCGGAACATGACCACAGTGGTCACAGTGTTTCCAATCAGTAAAGTTCCATTCTTTAGAACGGCATGGACACTTGGTGCAGAAGTAGTTTCCAAAGGGCTCAATGTCCAAGAACTTGATCAACGAGTACATCTCACCAATGCGGTTTTGTAAAGGTGTTCCAGAGAGACACCACCTCTTTTGAGTCTTGAGATTGTTAGCAGCTCTTGCCGTATTACTCTGACGATCCTTGATGTTGTGTGCTTCATCCAGAATGACTCTATAGAACTCCACCTGATGCAGTGCAGATTTCTCCTTTATCACAGTTCCTTTCCTCTTGAACCCATACCGTTCCTTTCTGAACACACTCTCCAGCACGGCAAATGTTGTCAATATCACATCAAACTCTGCGAGATCATTAGCACTTCCTGACCGATTTGCACCATGGAACACTGCAACCTTCAAAGAATCACCAGCATGTTGCGCAATCTCATTCTTCCACTGCATGAGAGCAACAGTCGGTGCAACCACCAAGTTTGGCCTCTTAGAACGATCGCTGAGAAACAGTGCTATGGTCTGGATGGTCTTACCCATACCCATCTCATCTGCAAGGATGCCTCCGTTGTAGATACTCGCCTCCTGCTTGATCAACCAGTTCAGTCCTTCCAATTGGAAAGGAAGCAGATTGATCTTCATACCGTCAGGCTGAGGAGCCCTTTCCGGCTCGATCTTCTTGGCTGCTATGAGATTTGGAAACACATCCTTCAGATCCGGATGCATTTCGTATAGCCTTTCAGTCATCCGTTGATGGTAGGGAATCTTTGGTTTCTTTGGCTTTGCAGTTTTCGCCTTCTTGGCCACTTTCCTCTTGGGCTTCGGCTCAGGCTTAGTATCAACCTCGTGATCAGACACAAGATCAACAGTCTCGAGCAACACAACGTCGTCATCATCGTCATCATGCGACCCGGCTACGTCCTGGAAATCCTTATCGTCCTCTTGGTTGTACTCGTCATAGTCATCGTCCAGCATCTTCAGCTTCCTCTTGGTCGTGGTCGCGGCGGCTCTCGTTGATCGTCTTGTTACCCGCTTTGGTACTGCCTTCTGTCCTACAAGAGCCTCCTCGTCGCTCGACTCAGCATAGCTCACAGTTCCTGTGGATCGGCGGCTTCTTCTTTTCCTCGTGGTCTTGTCCTGTACGTCCGGATCATCTCTTATAAATCCACCAGCGAGTGGAATATCACTGTCTGTCTCAGTCTCCGACGACATGGCCAAGCTCGTCCCAACGTCTAAAGGTATCAACAACGATCGTAGTCCACACTGATAACTACCGGACAAATTTTTGGTGGCGTACTCATGTCCAGAAGTTCGATGCATACGAAGGTTAAAGCAAGCTAATCGGTTGCGCGCACGTCATTGTCCAAACTGGGACATTTTGTCCGACCGATCAACGCCTCTCTCTTCTCGTACTTTTTTTTTCTGGTCTTGATTGAAAAAGTGTAAACAAAGCACCTACATCTGTAAACATAGGACTTGGACAGATTACGCAACGATGGAGGCTGCGGACAAACCTAAGAAGCGCCAGCGCATGAGTGTGGTCTGCTTGAACTGTAAAACCAGAAAGATCAAGTGTGACAAGAAGAGACCAGCTTGTTCTAATTGTGTCAAGTGCAATGTTGGCCATCTGTGTGAATATGAACCACCACACTGGGTGACAAGGGCATCGATGAGCTCTGCTTCCAATGCCATACAAGCCATAGCACAGCAAATTGAACAGAATGGAACTCCCCTACCGGCTCCTATACCACCCATCTCTGCGCCCTTAGCACCCTTCCCGGAGGCTGTGAATTCACCTCCACGGACAGCGTCTTCAGATAATGCAACTGATGCACAGATGGAAGTGAAGGAGGAACTGATGAGACTTCGGGCCCAGATCCAGTCGCTCCAGTCCTCTGTTGTTGGATCTCATGAACTGAACACCGACACTGTGGACTTTTACGAGCTGTACAATGCTCTTCATACAAAGAGGTCCAGCATGGAGGAGCACAAGCCTCTGTGCTCTGTGACACATTACAAGAAGGATCAGTTCTCAGCAGTTCTATCGGGTTACTTCAACCTGTGCTGTGCGCTATTCAAGGCCAAATACGGAGACTTGAAGAAGAAGCAGGAGTCACAAAAGACAAGGCTGGATGCTTCACTCACAGAGTTCCTTTATCTGTTGGGAGAGCGTGAGAGCCCTGAGGTTGTTGAAGTTGTGTCGAAGTTCATCCAGGAACGTATGCCAAAGAATGATCAAAACAACAACATATCGTTCTTACTGCCGAATAAGCACACAAAGGGCACAGATACAATCCTGTCACATGTGCAATCACTATTGCCAACGCTAGGTGTGATCAAGCTGTACCTGAATAGGTTCTACCAGTTCATATACCCGTACTTCCCCTTTGTTGATAAGAAAGTCTTGAACGAAAGGATCTTCACCATTCTTCAGGCACAGGACGATGAGTCTGCAGTGTCGATAGTAATAGACGACAAGTTCGATATGCTGAGTCTTGCACAACTGCTGATCATCCTGAGGATGGTCCACATAGCTCAACCAAGTTGCACAAAAGATGTTGTTTTGAAACAGAATCCGATATCTGCGGAGCTCATTGGAAGTGCCGTCACAATCATCTCTCTCTTCAAGATCACAAGAAAGACCAAGCTATCAGTCATACAAACGTTGATATTACTTCGATTGTACTTGCTCTACGCACCTGAGGATGGAGATGGCTCCGAGCTCACACAGTCGCAAACACTCTTTGCGATGATTGTTCAAAGTGCGTATGCGATAGGGCTCAACAGAGATGCTTCTAACCATCCACAGATGGAATTTGATAAGGAACTCTCCAATCTATGGCGTCGTGTGTGGTATGGTATTCTTGATATTGACCGCGTGATATCCACCCTAGCTGGCCATATATGCTGTATTCAGAATCTAAACTCTTACAACGTGGAGTTCCCCATAGTGGACGAAACTGATTCTCTGATAGACCGTGAAGTTACTGAAGAGTACCGTCGCTCCGAACCGTTGCTCAAAATGTACTACGACCTATCAAACATGGTCAACAACCTTGCAAATTCCCCTAGAGTATGTGACTTGTTGGACTTGTTGAATAGGATGGAAGTCTATGTCAACATCAATTATTCACTGGAAACAATGCAACCCCTAGTCGAGTCCACATCGGAGGCCGCTGATGTTACGAACTTCATCAACAGTAAGAGGTTCCTTCATCAGTTTCAAGTTTACTCATTTAAACTAGCCGTCTACCAATCTTTGACACTGCACTATGAATCATTGGAGTACCAGGACCCAAAGAAGTCAAGAGAGTTCTTGGTTAAAAACTTGGAAGCAGCGCAGAATGTCACCAACATTGCTTGCAAATTCCTGATGAACCAGTACAACAACTACGTGGACTCAGATCACAAGTTCTATCTCAACAGATTCATTGAGAACGTCTTTCAGCGTGCAATGAATACACTAATATCTTTGTTGATTCGTCTCTACCATGCATCTGACTTGATGTCCAGATCTATTGGGAACAACAGCGAAGCTTTGGTTGGTGAGATCACAGAGCTCACATTTAGGATTGCCTCAGGAGTAAATGTGCTAGTCCAGAACACACTAGGCACCAAATACTACCAGGCATTCAAGACGTCTCTCAAGTACAAATTCTACATTCGTTCTCTCAGGTCGGAAGGTTACAAATGTATCCGGGATACCATTGAGTTCATCGACGATAAATTCTTGGATGATCCGGCTGCTAGGCTTACCATGCTCTTGAGAATCGACCTGACTTTGGGGACATCTACAGCTTTGAAGCAATTGGATAGTATGAACTATCTAATCACTTCTTCCCGCGAGTTTTTGCTCCAAGTGAAGAACATCGTTTCAGGATTTGACATCTTGGAGGACAAGTCTTTGTCAAATGAACAAGTCATCTGGGAACCAAGCTTCAAGCAATTATCATTGAACGAAATTCGTGGAGTGCAGACTGTTGACGATGCAACGTTGTTACGTGGATTGGGTGTGGGTGAATTCTTACCTCGTGAAGTTGAGCAAACTTCTAACTCACTTAACCTAGGACAATTATTAACGGTGAACGGACCAGTCAGATTCGATGATCTTTTCAAGACAAATGAAGAGTATGACGATTGGCTGTCGAGATTATAAAAGAAAAGAAGAATGGTCTTGACATTACAGTGGATTAAACAATGCCAGTGAACAACTAACAGCACCAGTTCATTTGGAGGTATCGACAACGTAACGACCCAAGATTTTGTTTTCCTCCATCAGCTGGTAAACCTTGGCCAATTCAGACAACCCAACAACTTTGATTGGTGATTTAACCAATCCTCTTGTGAAGAAATCAATGGCTTCACGTGTGTCCGCTCTGTTTCCGACATAGGAACCTCTGATCTGGATCGACTTAATAACGTGACTCAAAACGTCAGAATGACAAACTGCAGAAGGTGGTAATCCAACAAGGACAACTTTACCTGTTGGTCTGACGAACTGTGTCGATTGGGAGATAGCCTTGTCTGAGACAGAAACATTGATGACACCATGAGGGCCGCCCAGTGTCTTTGTGATAATCTCTTCGACGAGATTTGGCGTAGTTTGGAAGTCAACAAACTCCTCGCATCCCATATCACGAGCAAACTGTTCCTTCTGACCAGCATCAATACCCAACACCCTATAACCCATAGCATTGGCGTATTGGACCGCAAGGGACCCGAGACCACCACCTGCACCCGAGATTGCAACCCACTGACCAGCTCTTAGCTCTGCTGTCTTCAACGCTTTGTACACAGTCACGCCGGCACACAATATAGGAGATATACCAGCCAAATCCGTTCCTGGAGGGATCTTGGCAGCTTGAACTGCATCAGCAGTGGCATATTGTTGGAATGTACCGTCATGGGTATAACCTGACATGTCAGCTCTTGGACAGTTGGACTCAAAAGAGTTCTCACAGAATTCACAGGACATACAAGAACTGTTGATCCACTTGATACCGGCATAGTCTCCAATCTCAAAGTTTGTAACATTGGAGCCTTTAGCAACAACGACACCGGCACCTTCGTGACCACCAATCAATGGCAGTTTTGGCGGGATTGGCCAGTCACCCTTCCAGGCGTGTAGGTCAGTATGGCAAACACCAGAATATTTGACGTTCACCAAGATTTCATTTGGCTTTGGCACTGGCACTGGCAAGTCCTTGTACTCGAGTGTACCGTTGTGTTCGTAAAAGATCACACCCTTTTGCGTTTCTGGGACTGAAAGTGTTGCCAGCCCACGGAGCAAGGTTGGTCTGAATAGTGAGTTGAAGGTCTTTGTTCTTAGCATTGTATAGAATGTTGTGTAGGCAGAGTGTAAATCTTGTCGGAGTTGAATTGCAAACGGGTTCTACAGGGCGATATTTATAGACGTTCAAGAGGACTGTATTCTACGTATGATCACAACTATGGGACTAGAGTAGTCCCGTGCAGTCGTGGTCTTAATCGACTGGCAATGTATGTGTCATTCGACAAAACCCTCTTGTTTATCTTTTTTTTATGGACAATTAAGAGCTTGTACCGTTCCTGTAAAGACACCTTCTCCACATTTTCCAGACTATGCATGTCCAAAACACAAATTTGGATACACCAACTGACATTCAATGGGAAAGCCAATAACATTAACGGGACACAAAGGACAAGACTTTTAAAGAAGAAACATTATTAATTATCATAAGCGGCAATCCGAGGGTGTGGGGCGGTTGGCTGTTTAGTATTTTACCCAACATTAAAGTAACGTACGGACTACATCATATTCAAGCCGGAGTGTTTATGATGAAGGGTCTAGTCCAAACGCTATCTAATTGTATGTAACGTTATTTTTCTATCCCCTTTATTTGCTTAGTCTCTCCTCTAACGATTAATCATCATCATCCGTCACCACCACAAATGCTCCCACTTCTCCATTGGACGATGAAATGGCACATAGGAGAGGGGTTTTCGTAAGCAATGCCAAACGCTCCTGGACATTCTCCTCTTGAACAGTGGAACCTACGATCACCAGTAGTGTGTTGAGACTCCCCACCCTTTATAACAGTGGATGAAGCTGTTTATGAGCTGTTTCCTGTCAAATTTGACCTGCATTAACAACCGGGAGGGACATGTCTCGTCTCATGCCCTTTCGGCCGTAATCCAGTCGAGGAACATTGGGACATCGTGGGACACGCTCTTCGCAATCATCGAGTTCTGCAGCCATTTAGGGACATTACCACCACTATCACTCGCAGTACACATGATCCAATCGATGGTGTTGTCTTTGTTCAGCCTGAACCTCTCAATTGAGCAGTAGACACCGTGAACATGCGACGACTGCACTGGGTGGTTAGCAACCAGTTGAATAACATAAGCACAGTCGTCATGGATATACCCAGGCTCAGCGAGCAGGATAAACTCTACAAACTCTCTTGTTGTCAGAGGGGCACCCAATTCGTAATGGGACCATGTGCTTCCCCATTTACGGAGATGTTCCTTGTTCTCCAACGACTCAAACCCTTCGTATGACTCCAATTCAACTTTCCCCCACTTGTCGAGGACTTTTGTATACTGGATCTCGTATTCCGTATGCGTGTACTTGTCATCGATGGTCCAAGACCCATCTTCGAGTCGTCTTGCGCCGAGGGAATATTTCATGATTTCATCCCATGAGTGTTTGGTCGCATCGATCACGCTATGTCTTGCCATCCAGTATTCGTCGTGCAAATGAGTGTAGTAGGTCTGAACATCTTGCCTTTCACCAGTGGCCAACTTGTACTTGTAGTTTTTTGATTTGTGCCATTTAGAGGTGATCTCGTTGACGAGCGAATCTGCGTCCTGGACAAACTCCTTGGTGTCTAAAGGAAGATCACTGACATTATGTGGCTTTGTAGAGAATTCAAACACCATAGTGGACCGATTCTGCACTTGTCTATGTAGCTGAGTCACTGGAACGGCAATTGTTCACTACTGAATGAATACAGTGTGCTATTTAAAAGGGAAGACCTGAGTTGTATCTTGTAGCGATCCGGGTAATTAAAAGGCGGAAAATCCACACGAGATAGAGGAAAGCCTGCACTCCAATTGAAATAAGCACACCCAGGATGGCATTCAAAAGAGACTGATACCACCAGACACACCTCAGCCATTGTAGTTCTCACTCGCCACCTCATTTCTTGTCATACTCATCTAGGAAAGCTCTTTTGCCATGATCAACCACCGCTCAATCTCATCACACCTCGGATATCACACCACTGTCATGTGATCCCTCCCTCGGATATACCAATACGGTAACCCGGCGCAACTTCTTCAACAACAAACAAAACCACACGAAAAAAGGACCACAAAGCTGGAAAAGCAAAAACAGACAACGATTTCACTCCGGCTCATACAAAGCAACGCACACAACCACAGCGCAATTATTCCTCCCGAACCGCTTGCTTCCCAGCCATAGCCCCTATTAGATAATCTGATACCATCCACGGTGAATAGAGACGGCATTATCTCTTTGACAGTCTGAGTACAAGCGAGAAGACCGAAAGCCACGATGTCGCAGAGAAAACTACAACAAGAGATTGACAAGGTGTTCAAGAAAGTGAAGGAAGGGTTGGAGATATTCGATGGCTATTACGATAAGCTACAGACATGCGAGAATCAGTCGCAGAAGGAAAAGCTGGAATCTGACTTGAAGCGTGAGATAAAGAAGCTTCAAAAGCAGAGAGATCAAATCAAGTCCTGGTTGAGCGGTAACGAGGTGAAGGACAAGAAGCTGTTGTTGGAGAACAGAAAGACCATTGAGAACGCGATGGAGCGATTCAAAGTGGTTGAGAAGAACATGAAGACGAAGGCGTACTCCAGAGAAGGTCTGAATCAGGACCGTAATGATCCAAGACAGAAGGAGAAGGAGGAAACGTCCGAGTTCTTGCAGCAGATGATTGAAGACTTGGAGAGACAGAACGAGAAGCACGAAGCGACTATTGACCATCTGCAGAACTCTGGAAAGAAGAGTAAGAAGCTCGACGGTGCTACCAAACAGGAGATTTCTGATCTGCAGGATAAGATGGATAGAAACCTTTGGCATTTGGACAAACTGGAACAGGTCCAGAGACTGATCATGAATGACATGTTAGACTGTGAACCCGTGAACGACTTGCAAGAGGATATAAAATACTATGTTGAGGAGAATGAAGACCCGGACTTCCTGGAAGATGATGCCATATACGACGATCTCAAATTGGATGAGGTTGAAGACTCCTTTGGTAACGTTGCAGAACTGGCTCCAAAGGAGGAAGAACACGAGTCTGTTCTTATTGACGACACACCTAAGAAACCAGTGGTCCATCAACAGACACCACCTCATTCTTCTGGATCCGCTACATCTACAACTACATCGACAGCTTCGATACCACCACCAGCAGCAACGGCAACGAATATTCCACCATCGTCGACACTTGCCAATGCTTCACATTCTCATTCTTCTGGCACAGTGACACAGTTCACATCAAACGGTACAACCACCACTCTTAAGCCTGCAATTCTGCAAAAACAGGAGTTGAAGTACGCCTCAGTAGCTGCTAATGCTTTAAACAGTGGGTTGCACCATTCAAATGGTATAATCAAGGCCTCAGAGTCACAACAGAACACTCCTAAGCTGAAGCCTACAACACTGGCGGATACTTTGTCTAACAACTCTAGCTCTACCAACCTGGAAAGCTCACAGCAGCAAACGACTCCATCGCATGCGTCAAAAGTCGTTCCACCGCCTGGATTATCCAATACCCCAAGAATTGGTACCCCATTGTCATCTTATGTGAGTCTGAATCACCTCGAAGGTGCACCAGCAGACTTTAATGGTGCTTCAGATGCATCTAAAACTGCATCGGTACTAGAATCAATCAAGGATTTGATCAATAAACCAGCACCACTAGAGGACATTTCAAAGATGTTGGATATCTCGCTGTTGAATTGTCCAGACTCTTTGGATGCAGACAGAGCACGCACTTATCGTCCATCAAATCCACATCCCACACCATCGGCATATCCACAAGAGCCATTACCAGAGCTTACCTACTCTAGTGTTGTGTCAAGGTTGGACGAGAG
>NW_017963655.1:123246-126525 GCF_001661405.1 Williopsis jadinii
TCCAGCCAAGTTCTTGTTTCAAAAACTCCTCAGCAAAATATGACACTTGCTTAAAGTTGTACTCGAATCCATCAGTGCCACCGTAGTATGGGTCATCGACTATCTTGTTAAACTTACCGTCGGTGTTGTAATCACCAAACAGTTTGACTTTGGCCTTACTTCCGCGTGGCTGAATTCTTTCAATGTTGTACAGGTTGCTCTCATCCATGCCAATGAGGAAGTCAAACTCGTGGAAATGTTGAGCCGATAGCTTCTGAGCTCTATGGTTCACTGGAACGCCATGCTTCTTACAAGTAGAGGAGCTTCTGGAGTCTGGAGTTTCACCAACGTGGTAACCAGCTGTACCAAAGGAGTCGATCTTTACAAAGTGATCTCCCAGCCCAAATTCACTCACCTTATGTTTGAAAACTGCTTCAGCCATTGGCGAACGACAGATGTTTCCAAGGCATACAAAGGCCACCGATATCTTTCCATCCGACATTGTGCTCTTACGCCTACGTTGACGGCTATCTATACCGGCTTAACTGGCCTCTACAAAGCACACGTTTTGCTAACAAAGTCCACAACTGTGAAATCAGCACTGGAAACATCCAGACACCAATTCCAGGTGAAGAGCCGTGGTTTCGTCTGAAAAGAGTAAACGTGTTGCCGTGACAACTAAACGCAGCTACTACAGATGAGGTTTCCAACTAAATGTATTAAATCATAGAACGTGTGTTTAGTTTTAAGAGCAGGCTCCGTCTAAACAACAGAGTAGAAGGCCTTGTTCAATGGAGAGACGATCTTAGAGCCCTTGTAGAACTCGATGGTCTTCAAAGCTCTGTCAGCGACACCATCAGCAGTGAACTCGAAGAACTTGTACACGTCAGAAGCCTTACCAGAAGCACCGAATCTGTCGATACCGAATTGCTCGTGGGAGTACTTAGCCCAACCGGTGGTGGTCAACACTTCGATGGAGACGATTGGGATACCATCTGGAAGGACAGAGAGTCTGTATTCCTTGGATTGCTGGTCGAATGTGTGCTGGTCTGGAAGAGAAACGACACGGGCAGAGACACCCTTGGCAGCAAGAGCCTCAGCACCCTCGATGGCGAGGGAAACCTCAGAACCGGTAGCAACAAGGATCACTTGGGCATCAGCAGCCTCCTTGACGACGTAACCACCCTTCTCGGCCTTGGCGACGGAGGAACCTTCCAATTGTGGCAAGTTTTGTCTGGACAAGGCAATGATAGATGGAGTGTGCTTGGAGCCAAGGGCAACCTTGTAAGCAGCAGAAACCTCGTTACCGTCAGCTGGTCTCCAAACCTTCAAGTTTGGAGTGGCTCTGAAGTGGGCCAAGGTCTCAATAGGTTGATGAGTTGGACCATCTTCACCAAGACCGATAGAGTCGTGTGTGGCAACCCAAACAACTGGATGACCAGAGAGGGCAGAGAGTCTAACAGCACCAGCAGCATATGAGACAAAGTTGAGGAAAGTACCACCATAGGCCTTGTAGTTAGCACCAAAGGCAGAGATACCGTTCATGATAGCACCCATACCGTGTTCACGGACACCGTAACGGATGTAACGACCAGCGTAGTTACCTTCAGCTGGAGCATCATCTGGTTGGAAGTCGGTGGCCTCCTTGGAACGGGTCAAGTTGGAACCGGTCAAATCAGCAGAACCACCAATGAGCTCTGGAATGTAGTCAAAGATGGAGTCCAAGAGCATCTCAGAGAGCTTTCTAGTAGCAAGAGCCTTGTCATCCTTGGTGTAGGAAGGCAATTTCTCCTCCCAGCCTGATGGCAATTCACCGCTAAGTCTTCTTGTGATCTCCTTAGCTTGTTCTGGGTACTTTTCAGAGTAAGACTTGAACAAAGCGTTCCACTCCTCCTCGAGCTTCTGACCTGGTTGGATGGTCTCCTTGTTGTAGTAGTCGTAAACCTCTTGTGGGACGACAAAGTTCTCCTCAGGGTTGAAACCAAGCTTCTCCTTCAATTGCTTGATGTCATCTGCCTTCAATGGGGATCCGTGGACGGAGTGACTACCTTGCTGCAAGGAACCGTAACCGATGATGGTGGTCAATCTGATCAGAGTTGGCTTGTTGGACTTCTTGGCTTGTTCCAAGGCCTTGTTGATGGCGTTCAAGTCGTTGTTACCATCCTTAATCCACTGAACCTCCCAGCCATAAGCCTCGAATCTCTTGTTGACATCCTCTGTGAAGGACACGTTGGTGTTACCATCGATGGTGATGTGGTTGTCATCGTAGAAGGCAATCAAGTTGTTCAATTGCAAGTGACCAGCAAGAGAGCACGCCTCAGAGGCAACACCCTCTTGCAAACAACCATCACCCAAAATCACATAGGTGTAGTTGTCAGACAAGGTGAAGTCTGGCTTGTTGTATCTGGCGGCAAATTGCTTCTGAGCAATGGCCAAACCAACAGCGTTGGAGATACCTTGGCCGAGCGGACCAGTGGTGACCTCGATACCTGGGGTCTCAGCCTCTGGGTGACCTGGGGTCTTTGAGCCCAGCTGTCTGAAGTTCTTCAAGTCGTCAATGGTCAGCGGGTAGCCAAACAGGTGCAACAGCGAGTACAACAGTGCAACGGCGTGACCGTTGGACAGGACAAATCTATCTCTGTTGATCCAGTCCGGGTTCTTAGGGTTGAATCTCATCTGCTTCCAGATAGCATGAGCAACGGTAGCAAGGCCCAATGGTGCACCTGGGTGGCCAGAGTTGGCCTTAGCAACCTGGTCAACGGAGAGGAGCTTGATGGTGCTGATAGCACGTTCTTCGATATCAGACATCGTGTGTAGAGGAGGAACTGAGAGATAAAGACGGAGGTGTTAATTCGCTTTATTGCTTGCAGCAATTGGTAACAAGGAAAGGGTCAAAATCGCCAAAGAAATTTTTCCAGCCCTTTATAACGGAAAAATCCACACTGGGCAATTTCGTTACACAAAAACAACGAAAAACAAAACGAGATGAGCTTCTCTGCCTAAAACAAAAAAAATAACATCCGTAACCGGAGAGGCGTCCGCCGGGGAACGAAAAATGGATGGGAGTTAACCGGGGAGATTTGGCTGGAGAGACCGAGGTGGGCTGGAGAGACCGAGGTGGGCGGGAAGCGCCCACGGAGGGCTCTCGCTGGCAAGTGACGATGTCAATTGAGACGAGAGGAGATGAATGTTGCGGGTGTTGTTTTCGTTGCTGTGGTTTTGGGTGTGTTTTGGCGGTGTGGATGGTGCTGAGGTTTTTGGCCTGTGGCTGTGGGTGTAACGTTAGGCGGTTACAGCTCA
>NW_017963655.1:126860-130898 GCF_001661405.1 Williopsis jadinii
CATGAACCTACTACTCAAGATCGCCTGTTTGTAGATGTGTGGTCCAGTAGTTGAAGTCGTTCCACATCACTTCGCTGTCTAGCTTGTTCCCCTGATCGTCATAAAAGTTGTTATCGTCATCCAGTCTCACAAACTTCAACACCTTGCCATCGTCGACAGTCTGCTTGGTGTCACAATCCGCAGCGCACTTCCTCTTTAGATCCGGTGGAGGAGTAGGAATGACCAGAGTGGACTTTGTCGACAAGCCGGAAATACAGTTGAACATCAGCCTCTTGATCTCGGACGACTCTTTAAACACAGAAACAATCGCGTCCCTGGAGACCTTTGGTCTCCATCTGCTCAATGGGTCATCCTTTGACACTGGGGACTGTTTTGGTGAGGTCAAATAAGCGGAGGAAGTCGTAGCAGCAACGGTGGAAGCACCCTTTGCAGTGGTAGATCCAGGGGTCTTGGAAGCGTTGGAAAATGTCAACGGTGTTTGCAAAATGGCCGAAGGTGTTAAGCCCTTCTGGAACGGGGAGTCCTTCAAATCGCCAACAGACTTCAACTTGGAATCAACAAGTTTTGCCTCCTCATCACTCAACTCCAAGAGATTGGCCAGAGCAAGGGCAAAGGAATCTACTGGTCTCGTCAACCAAATGTCATATCTCCTCTGCTTGTAATCGTTGAAGGACTTCATAGAAGCAGCCTCCTTGGACTGTATCTCTTGCTCTTTCTTCAGCAACTGAGCTTGTACAGAGCCATCTTTCACTTGTGATGCGCCCTGAATAGGTGCCTGCGAAGCCGGAGTGCTTTGTGATGGTTTTGGAGAAATCGCAGACTTTGGGCCACTTGCTGGTGTAGAAGCAGCTGATGTGTTCTTCTTCGTAGAACTCTTGGATTTGCGCTTTGCCGGGGCCTTTTTAGGAAATGTGACAGGTGGTACAGTGACAGGACCGCCTGGTTGAATTGGTTGTGGTACACGGCCTTGAACAGTTGGCGTCTTTGCAAAGTTCGCTGGTTGGAGTGGTGGTTGTGGTTTCTGTTGCTGGAAAGTCGCAGCAGATCCAAGTTGTGGAGAATTAGAGAAATTGGCAGAAGGTGGGAAACTGGCATTCGGCATAGCAGGTGATGAGTTAAGCCTGTTGATGTTGGCCAATTCCGGTGAGAAGAGTTTACCACTCAACGAATTCACATCAACACCAGCATTAAAGTTTTCACTATTGGTCATCTGCATGTCCATACCACTAATTGTTGTGTTCAAATTCTGAGCCTGTGAGCCTGGTTGATAGTTCAACTGTTGCTGCTGTTGCTGTTGTAACAACTGCTGAGGAGTAATATTCTGCCTATTCATCTGCTGCTGGTTTCTCTGTAACAACTGCTGAGGAGTAATATTAGGACTGAGATTCTTCATGGCACCAGCAGCATTGTTACCCCAAGCATTCATAATAGGTGATTGCTGTGGAATCATTGACGGTTGTTGTTGCATTGTTGCTTGTGTTGGGGGTTGAGATTGTGGCATCATTTGCTGTGGTTGAGGTTGAGGCTGTTGTTGTGACTGCTGCTGAGAAGCCATAGCCATTTGTCCAGACTTCCTCTTAATTTGCTCCTTGACAAACTCCACATATTTCTGCGATTGAGTCTTCACCTTTTCCAGCAGATCTGGACTAGCGTAGTACTCACCTCTTCTCAGCCCATCCAATACTTCCTTCACCATAAAACGCATATGAAGTAACTTCTTCGTGCCATCAACATTTTTCGTCAAGGTATAGAACGTTGGTACCAGTTGCTCAATCAAGTTAAACAACGGAAGTAATAAACTCTGCACTTTTGAACTCACAATCTGTTTCTGTTCTGTGTTCAACTGGTTCGTTAAGTTTTGTAACTTTATCGGAACCTTCGAGACTTCGTTCAAGATCATCCTCAAATCCACACGATCCTTCTCTGTGGGAACCATAAAGCTTCTGTGAGAACTTGGATCAGCAGCCCTTTGTTGGGTTCTTTGTTGTTGAAGTGGCTGTTGAGGTTGAGACAGTTGTGTCTGTTGAGGCTGAGGTTGAATCTGCTGAGTCCCTTGTTGACGAGTATTATTAGCAGCTTGTTGTGCTTGACTCTGTCTCTGAAACTGCTGCTGTTGCTGTTGCTTTTGTTGCAGTAAAGTCAATCTCCTAGCATTCAACTGCTGCTGTGTTAAGTTGGAGTCTAATGTGTTGGTTGTGTTGTTAGCATTGACGTTATTAGCATTGACGTTGTTCCAATTTTGCTGTGGTATTTGATTCTGTTTCACCTGTGTTTGTGTCTGCATTGGTTGTTGTTTAGCACCATTAAACTGATTAGAAAGCTGATTCTGGCCACCAACAAATGTCTGCTGCTGTTGTTGTTGCTGCTGTTGTTGTCGTTGTTGCATGTTATTCAATGCCTCCGCTCTTAACTGCTGTTGACGTGCAATATATCTCTTAATAAAAACATTTCTTTGTTCATCAGTTAAAGTAGGTGGCAGGTGCTTTTCATTCTGTAATTTCGTCATCAATTGCAACGCACTCTGTGTTAGTCGTTGTAACTCTTGAGGTGTGAGCTGTTGTTGTACATTAATTGGAATTTGACCCATGTTACCCTGTTGGTTTTGTTGATCCTGAAGTTGAATCTGTTGTTTCTGCTGCTGTGGTTGTTGTACAGTTTGTTTTGATTGTGATTGTTGACCGCCAACTGTTGTCTTTTGCTGCTGCTGCTGCTGTTGTTGCTGTTGCTGCTGCTGTAATTGCCTGGTTCTCAACTCTTGTTGAAGTCTAAGTTGTTCACCCAAATCGGCAGTATTCTGTTGACCATTATTCTGCAAATGTTGATTGTTCAGCTGCGATGCCTGTTGAATCTTCTGGGCATGTTGCTTCTGGAGCATTTGAAGATGTACACTGTACGCTTGTCTAATAATTGGTGCATAGCTCTGATTTAACTGCCCGCTTGTCATCAATCCAAAGATCTGTGTCCACGTATTCACATTCGGAGGCAAATTTGGAATTCTCTGCAAAAGAACAGAAGGAATTGGTGTAGTCTTCATCAATTGACTCAACATTTGGGTATCCATTGTAGTAGACTGTTGTGTCTGCTGTGTCATATTCATCCCATTCTGCGAGTTGCCCTGAGGATTAGCTTGTTGGTTAACCATACCACTGAAGTTATTACCATTATTTGAGACAAAGTTACCCCGAATAGCTTGATTCTGCTGCTGCTGTTGCTGTGCCTGAGACTGTTTCTGCTGTTGTTGTTGCTGCTGCTGCTGCTGGTTACGCAGCTGCTGCGCAGCTTGCTGTCTAGCTTGGGCCTGCTGAGCGAGGAATATTTGACTTGGGTTTGTAGGGCGAGACTGCTGCTGCTGTTGTTGTGATTGTTGTGGTTGATTTTGAGACATTTGTGATTGCTGTTGTTGAGGCTGTTGCCCTTGGTTCATCCCAAGATTCCCAAGATTGCCACCTTGTTGCTGCTGTTGCTGTTGTTGTCTCAGCTTCTGTGACTGTGTGGAACTCTTGATGCTCAGCACCTTCTGACGGAAGAAATCTATATAGCTCGCCTTCGACGTTGCGTTCTGGAAACAGTACTTCTCAAACTCCTCGGCGCTTTGCTTCAACTTGTTCATATCCAGCCCAGCAGGGTTATTCGTAGTCACAGCGAGCTCCTTGAGCGACTGGATCAGCACCGCGACGTATCTCAGTCGCTCCTGGTTGGTCAGCTCTTGTTGCCAGTTCATTGTTATGGGTCGCTAGTACCTCAGTATCAACAATGAAATCAATCCGAGAGGATTGCGAGAGAGGAAAAATCAACTATAGGAAAACACACAAAGAAAAAAGACAGCGCCTCTGTAATCAGTGGAATAGCAACCTTAGGTGTAGTAGACAGAGTTGATCGAGCTGCTTAGCACAGATGTCTCTTCCCTTTTTCCCTGTTCTAGCAAAACACCCCTTGTTTTGTAGTGAATGTTGGACTTAATGTCTCAATGTTTATTTTTCTTAGGTGATTTTCTTTTTGTGGTTGTGTGTGTGTACTTTTTTCTCTTTCGCCCATTTT
>NW_017963655.1:131248-137946 GCF_001661405.1 Williopsis jadinii
ATAAGTCCACCACATCACAGCGAATCACAAGCGCACGATCTAAGCACGCTGAAATCATAAATGACATATCTGGCTGCAGCACGGTTTTCGCTCCGTTCACTGTGTACTTTTTCCCTATTTCTTTTCAGCAAAACCGATGACGTATGCAATTGATACCAACATTATTAGACCACATTCATAATCCTAAGGGCTACACCGCTGTATGGGCGCACATTTCCTAACCAATTCTCAATTGGCTTGGTTTCACTGCTTGCGGTTTTCGCTTGCAACCAAATTTCTGATGTCAAATTTCTGAGGCCAAATTTCTGAGGCCAAATTTCTGAGGCCAAATTTGTGAGGCCAAATTTCTGAGGCCAAATTTGTGAGAGGAAAAAGGCGCTGCTCCTTCGTGCGCAGGAGAAGTTCTGCCGCCTTGTGACGAAAACTTTGAAAGGTAAAAAAGCTGATTTTTGGAGGGAACGGAAAAAACAAAACATTCAACAGAGATAGCAGACCAGACAATACGCCGGGTATCTCGTAAAAGAACTTGTTAAAACACACAAGCCAGTTATCACACGCCAAACCACCCAATTGAGCATACGCCTACACGTTGTTTTAACCTCAAGTTGTACCACATCGAGGACGGCTAGAGAGAAAGAGCACGAAAAACGAGGCATCCACAAAACTTCAATACCAAATCACTAAGGGAGAAAACTCACTAGTGAGGAACACGTTGTTTTGATAGTTAGAAGGAGAGGGTTACATCTTAGGCCGACACATTTCAACCTCAGTACAAGAAGGACGACTGGAACCAGCAACAGATGCCATACGCTTGCCCCATCAACGGTAAAGGTACGCAACTCAACATTAGTGCAGCTCCCAGTAGAGTGTCGACTCCTCACAGTGATGGCTCGAGGAAGCCATCAGCAACACAGCTGGGTGACGAGAACAACGCACCAAACAGCGCGCCCGTTACGCCGCCCCGCCAGAGCAGAGCAGATAGTGATGCCAAACCTCACAGAGGGATGTTCATACTAAACGACGACGACGACGATGAGGATGAAACCTATGACGAGTCACAGATGTCGTCATCCCGCATAACAATTCAAGCACCGCCTCCAAGCTCGACGCCCATCAAGACACCACAGGCCGTACGACGTTTATCACCTCAGCAGCCTGGAGAACACCATACCTCGCCTTTGAGAAGAGCATACTCGAGAAAGAACCAAGCCGCCAGCGGCATCTCGAAGATTACCTTCAACCGCTCCGACATTCTGAGATTCCCCAAGGAGTCAACACATGCGTATTCATATGCCCATTTATCTCCAAATTCGTTGGCTGTTCGTCTCTCCGTGCTGAAGAGATCGCTAGAGATACTGCTGGATCGCCCAGAGCTGATGAACTTGAAGTCGTATGTCCAGACTGGCCCCTCAACAAATGGGCTGGACCTGGACATTGGGACTTTTATCTCACAGATCCAAAATGAGACGGCTAAAGACGTTGATGTCGCTTCTCCGGTGTCGAAGAACTTGAACATTCGGTCGAATGCGTCTTCCGCAGCGTTGGCTGCTCTATTCAACGATCACAAGAACAACTCTCAACCTCCAGCTAACAGCAAGTCCGATAACCACGACTCGGATGCAAACGAAGGCATTAAGAACTTGATCAACATATTACAAGAGGATGAATTGTCTGACACTTCTTCGAAGAATTTGGCACAGAACCTACACGATTTGTCTCTTGCTACAGGTGACAGCTCGAAGAGCTTGGAATCAAGATCACAGCTGAAGGTCAAAATGCTACACGCTTTGGCTACGCCATTCTATGAGCCTATCATCGATACGCCAATCATACCATTTAACAAAGGTGGATCTTCTTTAGCACTTTCTGCCCTTGCCAAGGAGTCAGTGGTGTCACAAGGTAGCAATGAAAGAGTATTCCATAACGTTTCACAGAGAAACAATTCACCTCAGGCGGTCTTCACCTGCGAATTGAACGATCCTTGGAATTTGAAGGCTGCTAATGACTTGGCGTGTCTTATATTTGGTGTTTCAAAGGCATCTCTACGTCGATTGACTTTGTTGGATTTAATTGCCCCAGATGCCCGTGATTTTGTCCTCAATAAGTTGATTGAAAACTCAATGACAAACGATGAAATGATCTTTGCAGGTGAAGTGGTTGCAATCGCTAAACGAGGTACGAAACTTACGTGGTCAAGTCTGTGGGCAAAGAAGAAGGGTAATTTGATTATCTGTATGTTCGACCAAGTTCCGTGTGATTCTGTTGATCTGATATATAACGCTGAAGAAAACAAGATTATGTCAACCAAGAGCATTTCTGGATGTTTCTTCAACTATGTCTCGCAGTGTTCAACCGTTGGTGACCTTGTGGAGAAATTTGATGAGACAACTCAAATAGACAATGAAGACACCAACGTTCCCCTTGCGGTAATGAAGGCACAACTGGCTAATGATCAAAGATACTTCACTGTGAAAAAGAATGGGTACAATGTTCCGTGTGCATTGACATCAAAGGTTATTGACGAAAACGAAGGAAGGGTGAAAATCAGAATACACACAATGCCTTACATTGCCGGTGTCTTTATTGTGTCCAGATCTAACTACTCGGTGTTATCTTTCAACAACTCTGTTTCAAAGAATCTCTTTGGGTACAGTGAAAGACAATTGACTAATTGTTCTGTGGATAAGATCATCCCAAAGTTTTCGAAGATGATGAAATACATCTTTAAGAATATGCCACGACTGAAAATTATGCCTGGTTTGGTACTTCCAGAGCACTTCTTCCGTCAAGTTGACTCGAATCTAGAAAATACAGGCGAAGAAGGATTCTTAACATCCCTTGGACTAAACGGTCTCCACAGCGATGGTTCAACCATCAAGATTGATGTTCAACTCAGATGTACGAATAGTGATACTTTTGTTTTATGGGTGACCCATTCAAGAACACTCTATGGTGGCTCGTTGCAACGCAAAGTTGATTTCAAATTAGATACCGGTTCTGAAGATGAGGAATCCATCAAGGCACCACATGGCCCATTTGATGCAGAGGTGGTTGATAAGAGTGAAGATGAACTCCCGTCTCAGCTCTCGATATTGAACGTTAATGAAATTCAAACAGTCTCAAGAACTTCCAGCATGAGATCAACGACTGTTTCATCATCAACGCAAAGCTCAAACCTATCAACCACCGATAATAGTGAGGTTGACATTGGCCAGCTTGTTAACCCTCAAGTGGGATCGGAAGCGAAATCCGACTCCAAGACCGATTTGACAAGGTACAAGATGTTGGATCAAAAATTAGATGAACTGGAGCTCCTAAAGCTTGAGAACGACGCCATTGAAAAACGTAAAACAGTTTCACGCCATTATCCTCGTGTGATTGGGTCAAAGAGACGAGAGAAGTCATTTAACGAGTACAAGATTGTGAAAAAGATGGGCCAAGGTGCGTATGGCCGTGTCGTTCTGGCTGAGAATAAAGAGGATCCCAATTACATTGTTGTGATAAAGTTGATCATCAAGGAGCGTATCTTGGTTGACACCTGGGTCAGGGACCGTAAACTGGGAACCATCCCGTCTGAGATCCAAGTAATGGCGACACTGAACAAGAACCCGCATCCGAACATCATGAGACTCATCGATTTCTTCGAAGATGATGACTACTACTACATCGAGCTCCCGCCTCACGGCTATCCAATCCCGGCTATCGACCTCTTTGACTTTATCGAGCTGAAGAAGGATATGAGTGAGCTGGAGTGCAAATCCATCATGAAGCAAAGCATCAGTGCGATTAACCATTTGCATAATAACGGCATCGTTCACAGAGACATCAAGGACGAGAACTTGATCATCGATGCCAACGGAGTTATAAAGCTCATCGACTTTGGATCAGCTGCATACATCAAACAAGGTCCATTCGACGTGTTTGTCGGCACGTTGGACTACGCTGCGCCTGAGGTCCTCAACGGATTACCATACGAGGGAAAGCCACAGGACGTGTGGTCCCTTGGTATCTTGCTGTATACCCTCATATACAAGGAGAACCCGTTCTACAACGTTGATGAGATCATGGAGGGCGAACTTCGTATACCGTTTGTCACCAGCGAAGGATGTCTCTCTTTAATCAAGCGAATTCTACAAAGGGATATCCGCAAACGTCCAGCGATGAAGGACATTGTGGTGGATCCATGGCTAATTGAATAAAACCACTCACAGGATACACATTTATAAACTAATCGATTGCATTTAGCGTCGCTGTGTAGCCTGGGGACGCTGCCTTTGTCTCCTTCGTCTCCCTAAACCTCCGCCTAAACCCCCGCTAAACCTCCGCCTACGCTCCCCCCCCCCAGGCCGTAACCCGCAAGCGCGCGGGTGCACTGATGATCGCCAGCAGTGGGCCGCGGATGTAACCACCAACAAAATATACGAACTCCCCAACTCTTCCTTGCTTCCAAAGCACTGTGCGAACCGTCGGCCCGACAGTAACCACGCTTCAATCTCTTCGCTATTTATACTGGTACGCATCCCTTTGGTGGCTATTTGCTAGTGTGGGCCAATTGAACCGATACAACCGCAATGACGTATACCGTGACGAAACTGCCAGCAGACGTCTGTACGAACTACGTGTTGAAGCCAAACGAGACGCTTCTGTCTATCTCCGTTCCTGGATCAAGAGGAGGAGCTGGCATCGTTGGTATCCTCACCGTGCCACCAAGCGCGTTGAAGTCTGAGGAGGAGCTTCAGCTGAACCCAACCTCCCTGGAGAAACACTACCCGCCTACGCACAAGCTGGCGCTTTTGCTCCATGGGAAAGGAGGGCATAAGAACTACTGTTACCAGGCGATCTGTGCTAACGAGCTGGCCACGAAGCTCGGGATGTACTCCTTCAGATTCGACTTCAGAGGGTGTGGGGACTCGCAGGACAACGAGGTGCCTCACGAGGGCCGCAAAGTGTCTCAGGATGTCCAGGATATAGAGATTGTCTACGAGGTGTTCAAAAATGGCTTCTCCGTGAGCGAGATCGGTATAGACCTCGTGCCTTACGTCATCATAGGACACTCCAGGGGAGGCGTGGCTATGTTCCAGTGGGCAGTTGCGCAGCAGAGGAAACAGGAGAGTGGTGAGAAGCACCAGTTCGTTCCAAACCTGGTGAACTGTGCTTCCCGGTACCAGTCCAGTCTGTTGTTGAAGTTTGGTAAGAATACTGGTAAGGAGGTGCTCTTGAACCAGTACAGGTTCGGTAAATATCAGGAATTGCCTATCTTCCCGGAAGAGGTTCAGGACCTTGCATCCCAGGACCTGAGCATGATCAAATTCCTCGATCCAGAGATCCAAGTGTTGAGTCTTTACGGGCTGAACGACCACATCGTTCCAATTGAGGATTCTACGTTCTTTGCCAACTTGCTCGGCTCAAGACACGAGTTGAAATTCATCCCTCATGCAGACCATAACTATTATGGCACCACTGTTATCACAGAGGATAACAAGAGTTCGCATAATCCTGAGGGTTTGCCATTGACCAAGAGAAATATGGTTAATTGGAACTATAAGGTTACCAGAGAGGTCATAAAGTGGCTACATACGGAATCCGATGTGAAGAGGTTCCGTGATGCATCGTTATCCATTTACCATTTCCCAAGATGGAGAGACATTGAAGGCATTGCGAATTTCAGAGATATTGGTGGATGGAGAAGTTCAGATAACAAACACTATGTAAAGGCTGGTCTTATATTCAGATGCGCAAATACCTCCAATGTCACCGCATATGGGAAGGAACAGCTAAAAGACCTGGGCGTGAAGGCCATCTTTGACTTTAGATCTGTTGGAGAATTCGAGAAAGCTGGTGGGTTAACAATTGAAGGCATCGACGTTCAAAACACCCCGGTGTTCCCATCAACTGATATGTCACCACAGGCAATTGCTCTCCGTTACAGAAATCTGTTACTATCGTGGTACACGTATAAGTACGTTTACCAGAATATGCTGGAAAACGGCAGTGACGCATTTAAGAAGGTGTTGCTCTTTTTACGTGACAATCCCAACACACCAATCGCCTACAATTGTACTGCAGGAAAGGACCGTACTGGTGTGATGACAATGTTGATACTGTTAATTCTTGGAGTGGATCAACATACAATCTCAAAGGAGTACGAATTGACGACGATTGGACTGCGTCCGAACCATCAACAATTACGTGACGAGTTCAAACATATGAAAACAGGATTTGAAAAGAAATTGGAAAACTCTGGCTTGGGTTCATCAGTTGAATTCAGACACATTTTAGAGAACCTCACTGATGATGAAATGTTTGAGAACTTGATAAGCTCAAAGTATGAGAGTATGGTCAGCAGTATCCATATGCTCCAGAAGGAATACGGTGGCATCGAAGGTTATTGTTTCAACAAACTGGGGTTGAAACCGGAAGATCTAGACAAGATCAGAAGTAATCTGCTTACTGACTCCACGCCTTTCCCTGACTGTGAATCATTCTGGTTACACCGTACCAGACAGAAAACAGAGCGTCTATAGCGATCAATAATGTTAGATACATGTCCAGTTCGTTTTAATAGCACTATCATTAATTGATACATTGGTCTCTATTGAAGAATGATACAAATAGTTTCGAGAACTAGACAACTAGGATCTTTGTACTCTGAAATCACGTCCACCTTGGAGCTACCGGATTGAGCAATTCTCTGTAAG
>NW_017963655.1:138046-143569 GCF_001661405.1 Williopsis jadinii
ATCTTTGTACTCTGAAATCACGTCCACCTTGGAGCTACCGGATTGAGCAATTCTCTGTAAGATCCACAGAGCTCAACCTTTGAGTTGATCATGTCTACGATACCTTATGAAGTAGTGCTATTTCAGTACTTCTGCGAATATATAAGAGGAAACCCTTCTGCATAAGAAAATTCCGATATAGTGTAACGGCTAGCACGGTTCGCTTTCACCGAGCAGACCCGGGTTCGACTCCCGGTATCGGAGCTTTTTTTTTTCAAAAACATACACCTCTCAATATCAAATCTGAGTGATTGACACTGTTTTATCGATATGAAAACAGATTCCATTTTACCAATTGCAGAGCCTATCCAACAACATGACATTATCTCATTGTTCTTGCCAAATGAACAATAAATAAGTTATGCATTTTTTGTCGTATAAATAGTATAAATATATTTGTTCCTGCAGCTGGGCCTTCATGGTTCAACAATCTCCAACTGCACAGTCTCATTCAAGGAGGAGTGGGTCAATCCATCAATTGCGAAGCCATTCTCACTAACAAACAAGATATGGTTATCCACAACTGTATCTTCAGTTACGTGTGCTGGTGAAGGTTTCCCCAAATCTATGGATTCCAACACAAACTTCTCTCGAAGGTCGAACGAATCGATCGACTCGTCGAGATCAACTATGAGTAATTCTGCAGTCTGTGCATCTTCCAACTGCGCATCCTTGAGTACAATTGGAGCGTTATCTTCCTGGTATAGAGGGCTCCCTGCTGTTATATGATGAATCTTTGAGGTTCCATTAGAATCTGTCACCTTTGCGTAAGCGTCAAACGAGGCACTGCGGTTCTTCAAGAGGTCGATCAGAACAGAGCACGCGCCTCTGTTGTTCAATTCATAGATGACATTACCGTCAGCCTTGGTGATGGTGTAGGCCTCCTTGTGCAATGGCTTAAGGTTGTGCAAATGTCTCAACAGATTCACAGACATTGGTAACTCCAATTCCAACTCACTAACGTTTTGAATAGGAGAATGCAGCCCCATGGAAACACTCAGCCATGAGAAGCTGTTAATGGACTCGAAATACTCACCTTCTGGGAAGAGGTCGAGACTCGTTCCTTGGAATTGAAGGCGCAGCTTGGTCTTGTTTATGTCCCATTGGTCCAAAGATGGAGTCTCCAATGGTTTCCAAGATCGCACTCCTAGGCGAGATGACAACCACAGATGACTGACCGTCTCAACACCTTTGCTCTTTGGATTGGATGCAATCACCACAGATAGATCCGGTAACTCCTGCTGAAGATCCGTGGTTTGCTCCACCACTTGCGAGACAGAATCATTCGTCGTGAAGCACAGTAAAGAACGAGGCTCAAAGGGTAAGCTGGCTAGTGCATTTCTCAGCTGGTACTTCTGGAAATTGTACACTGTTTGTGCCACATGCTGTCTAAACAGTGTTGTTGTTCTCTTCATTGTCTGCCCTCGTTTCACTGCTAACCTCTCTTACCCTTTGTTGTCTACAAAGGCCCTTTGGTGATGGCTATCTTCCTGTCTGTGTGGGGAATGGACGACTATCCAAGCAGAGTTTAATCAGCGGCTAATACAAAGCGCTCTCCACCCACTTCCTGCTGGCCTCCACCTCCCACACGACGAAACAACCGCGGCGGGAAGCGCGCGCTTTTAATTTACTTTTTGGTAGGGGCAGCAATGTCCGCGAGCTCGTACTGGGCCCAGAAGTATTGTGGGGTAAAAACAAGCGGCAAGACAGAGCGGCAAAGAAGACACAAAAAGTATATAAACAAAGGGCTCTGGATGTTTGCTTTGTTTTGATTGACTGGCTGCTTCAACACAGCTTCAGTTGGCCAATAGGGCGGGAAAGAGGAATGTCTTCAGAGGAGATGCAAAGGGAAAGAGCGCAGTGCTCTTTCAACACGAGAGAGCTTACGCACTTCCTCGATAACGGAGCTGAGAACACGGCTAAGCTGGAGAAGATGATGCTTCAGTTCGAAAGGGACCCGGTGTTTAAGATCCCACTGTACGATCTCTCTTGGAAAGAGCAGCGTGAGATGACGTTCAGGAGAATCACCAGAATGGTTCCCTTCATCGCGAGTGATACTGAAGAGGAGTTCATCAAGCGGTTTGGGCTCTTGGGGATCTTTGATGGAGCTACATACACCAGACTGGGTGTTCACTATGGCCTCTTTATTCAGACAGTGAGAAGCATGGGCACATCTGAGCAGGTGCAGAAGTGGATCGTTGATAAAGGCGGTGTGAACTGCCACAAGTTCTTTGGCTGCTTTGGTATGACGGAGTTGACACATGGATCAAACGTTGCCGGGTTGCAGACCATTGCGGAATACGATCCGGATGAAGATGTGTTTGTCATAAACACGCCAAACTTGGGTGCTACGAAATGGTGGATTGGAGGTGCTGCTCATAGTGCTACGCATTGTGTTGTCTATGCCAGATTGGTGGTTAAGGGTCGGGATTATGGTGTCAAACAGTTCATCGTGCAGTTGAGAGACATTGACACGTTTGAACTGTTGCAAGGAATAGCCATTGGTGATATTGGTAAAAAAATGGGCCGTGACGGCATTGATAATGGCTGGATTCAATTCACAGACGTTGCGATTCCAAGGGATAACATGTTGTGCAAATACACACAGGTTGACGATGAAGGCAACGTTTCCAAACCTAAATTTGCAGAGCAGATGGGTTATGCAGCTTTGGTTAAGGGAAGAGTATCCATGGTGACTGATTCTTATAATACCGGTAAGAGATTCATCACAATTGCATTGAGATATGCAGCGATGAGAAGACAGTTCGGTAAAGATAACGAAGGAAATGAAAAGAAGATTATCGACTACACTCATCACAGAAGAAGATTGTTCCCTTTGCTCGCTTCTGTTTTCGCCATGAATTCTTCAAGTATTGAAGTTGAAGCATTCCAATCTAAAGTTCAAGAACAAGTTATTGAAGGTAACATCGCTGAAGCTATTCCAAACTTGAAGGATTTGTTTGCCCTCTCAGCTGGTATGAAGGCATTTGGTACTTGGGAAACATGTAAGATTATTGATGAGGGAAGACAAAGCTGTGGTGGACATGGTTACTCTGCATATAATGGCTTCGGTCAAGGCTATAATGATTGGGTAGTACAATGCACTTGGGAGGGAGATAACAATGTGTTGAGTTTGAGCTGTGGAAGAGCACTAATTCAAAACTATTTATCCATGGAGAAGGGTGAGGCCCTTGGTATCTATTCAGCTTATTTGAAGAACAATGAGAACATGGAACTCAAGTCCGAGGATTTGAACAACACCGCTGTTTTAATAAAGGCTTGGGAGACCATATCGAGAAATTTGATTAAGAAAGCTACAAATAGTTATGCAAAGTTCTTTTCTGAGACGAAAGACCAGGAAGCATCGTTTGAAAAGGTCTCCTCGAACAGGTTCCAAATTGCAAAGATCCACACGAAATTGTTGACTTTGAAGACTTTCTACCAAAGAATTCAAAGTGCAAATGAATCAGTTAAACCTGTCCTATCTCTGTTGTGTAACTTGTATGCACTCCATATCACATCTGAGAACATTGCCGAGTTTTACTCGTTTGGAGTAATTAGAGGTTCAGACTTCTACGAAGATCTCAACTATATGATTGATCAGCTCAATGACAGATTGAGACCTGATATCGTTGGTATCACAGACGCTTTCAATTTGAGTGACTTCTTCCTCGGTTCGCAAATTGGGAAGAGAGATGGTAATATCTATGAGTCGTATTTCTCGTTTGTAAATGGTCAGACTGGTAAGGAGATGAAACCATTCTATTATGACAGCACTTATAAGCCATTCCTACATAGAGAGCTGAAGAAGAGTGACAATGATGCAGCTGAATGATCCGTTAATTAACAAGGTGTATACCTTGTCCTCCGTTGACCAATACATCCCTTATGTTTTCGATGGTTCTCAGCGTAGAATTTCTAAAGTTATCCTCTGTGAACGATCCCAGATGTGGCAGTATGGTAACATCATGTCTGTTTACGAATCTTGGGTCTATGTTCGGCTCATTCTGGAAAACATCCAAGCCTGCAGAGTTGATGGTTCCATCGTCCAATGCCTTCAACAGCACATCTTCATCGATGGCAGATCCACGTCCAATATTGACAACTCTAGCACCTCTTTTGAACAGTTTTATGGTATCCTTGTTGATAAGGTGTGTTGTTTCAGAACTGTGTGGGACAGCCAATACCAACAAGTCAACGTGTGGAATCAGCTCCTCGAATGAATTGAAATAAGTCGGTTTGTACGGTAAACCTGACAATTCGCCATCTTTCAATGGCGTTCTCTTGGTATAAGATATCTCCATGCCAATGGCCCATAGCCTAATGGCAATCTCCTTGCCAATTGAGCCCAGTCCAACGATCCCTGCAACTTTACCAGCTGGTGAGTTCAAAGCCTTCCCACCAACGGTCACGTATTTCGTATAGTTCTTTCTCTTTGGGTCAGTTGGAGGCAGAGGCTCCCTTGTCTTGGTGTCTACGTCTGTTCCGCCAATCACCTCTCTTGCCTTGGCAATGCTCCCGTTGCTCTCCCTGAGCTTGCGTTCAAAGAAGTGCGTGTATCTAAACGTCCCCAGTGTCAACTGCAATGCGATGTCTGCCACGTCCTTTGAAGGCGCATCGCCAATGTTCACGAGATGAATCCCCCTTGATCTCAATTGGGCACCGTCGATACGATCATGCCCAACCCATGGAAGGGCAATGACTCTCAATGTCTCCGGGAAATAGTCAATGAGGTCGTTAAACGGATACTGCAGCCTGATGACGGCTCCTGTCAGCCAAATGGCTTCGACATCGTTCAGGTCGCCTGTTCGAAACAGCTCCTTGATGTCTTCAAACGGCTGGTCAAATGATTTGTACACAACATTGAAATCCTTCTCAAACTGGCGGAACTCTGGTATATGATCTGGATACTCCTCGTTCGATAGAGAAGCAACAGGATAGAGGACTTTAGGGGCACCCATGGCTTGACTGTGGTCAATTGACTGCTGATGCTGATATGTCGGTGGCAAACACAGAGACGGCCCAGTAAATATATATAGCTGTGAGTTACTCCAAGTCTAGGCAACGGCAATGATCAACACTTCATCATTGGTGGCTATACATTCGCAATCCACGTATGGAAACGCAATCGGAGTTGTTGCCTGTTTGGGCCTTATATGCGATGCCGGCCCTTCCTACAGAGAGCCGTCCACTCCACTGGCTGTGTAGCATACTGGCGTGGTAGCTGTGATACCTGGTGAGCTTTCTACGACGGGGTTGCTGGCTGTGTCGCTCTTATCGACGGCTTAAGTCGTCGCCTTCCATAGCAGCAGGTTATATCATAGGCACAATTATATGATGATATAATTATATAATTATAATATTTATAACAATTATCGCGACGTACACCGCCGGCGCTGCGATCCCTCCCAAACACATCCATTCTCCGAATCTGCTTCCATCTTCCTTTCCCCCTACCACCAATCCCTTGTCCAGTGATTGAGC
>NW_017963655.1:143950-144786 GCF_001661405.1 Williopsis jadinii
CGTCTGCGCAAGGCGGTTGAGATTCCTTCTGTCTCTGGTGATGAGTCCCTGAGACCCGAGGTGGTGAAGACTGCTGAGTTTCTGAAAGCTGAGCTGGAAGCCCTCGGTGCACAGGACATCCAGTTGAAAGAGCTTGGAACGCAACCGCCGCCAGTGGCTGATGCCAATTTACAACTACCACCAATTGTGCTATCACGTTTCGGTAACGACCCTACAAAGAAGACTGTTCTGGTGTACGGTCACTACGACGTTCAGCCTGCTGCGCTGAGCGACGGTTGGAACACTGAGCCTTTCAAGTTGGTTGAGAAGGACGGCGTCCTGTACGGGAGAGGTTCCTCAGATGATAAGGGGCCAGTTGTGTGCTGGCTAAACTCGATCCAGGCCCATAAGGAGCTTGGATTGGAGCTGCCAGTCAACTTGATCACTTGCTTCGAAGGTATGGAAGAATCTGGCTCCCTGGGACTGGATGGACTGATTGCTCAAGAAGCACAAGGTTACTTCAAGGGGGTTGATGCCGTGACCATATCCGATAACTATTGGTTAGGAACTACAAAGCCAGTGTTGACCTATGGTTTGAGAGGAGTTAACTACTACCAGATCACCGTCAATGGGCCAGCTGCTGACTTGCACTCTGGTTTGTTTGGTGGTATCGTTGCTGAGCCAATGACAGATCTGGTCAAGCTGCTTGCAACCTTGGTGGACACTAAGGGGAAGATCCTGATCAAGGGTATTGATGAACAGGTTAAGCCGTTGACAGAGCAAGAGGATAAGCTCTACGACGATATTGAATTTGACGTTGAAGTGCTCAACCAGGCTACTGGTTCAAACACCGCTCT
>NW_017963655.1:145069-155801 GCF_001661405.1 Williopsis jadinii
GTTTGGGGAGTGGAGCCTGACCTCACAAGAGAAGGTGGGTCCATCCCTATCACTTTGACCTTTGAAAAGGAACTGAAGACATCTGTTTTATTGTTGCCTGTGGGTAGAGGTGATGATGGTGCTCACTCAACAAACGAAAAGCTGGATATCTCCAACTACATCGAAGGTACAAAGACTCTGTCTGCTTACTTGCACTACTACGCTCAAGGCTCCAAATAACATCATCCAGTGAAATACAATATTTATTGAGCCCCCATGGAAAAGTGTAGGCCTAAACCCAGATCAACTTGCTGCTAGAGCCAGCTGGCTGCTCTCTACGGTATAAGTACTGACCATCTGGAACATCAAACTCTTGTGGAATATCATCCCTATCAGAGTCGGAATCTTCTGATGCTGCAAATACAGTGTCACTGCTCATGTTGTCTTGCGATTGCCCTTCAACCTTCGAATATACCGGCTGAGCTTGTATTCCATGAATACTAGGGTTGTACATAGAAGACTGCGGATACTCATCGTCGTCTCGATTGACACCGTTGAAAGCAGCTCTGTTTGGAGTCTTGTGGATGGTATTTTTGATCCTGTTACATCTGCTGTACTCGATGAGCTTCCCCTTGATCTCACGAGGCTCAACACCTTGGCTTAGCAACACCGCAGCGAGCCCAGAGATAGCTGGAGCACTCATCGAGGTACCACTCATAACTGCGGGGATTTCAAGTTCATTATGGCTAACACTGAACACGTCAACACCACTGGCGAGGACGTCGATGCAAGGCCCATGGTTTGTGAAGGATGCCATCTCATCTGTCTTGTCGTCAAAGGCACCAACTGAGATGACACCTTCTGCACTCGCAGGACTAGCACGGCAAGAATCACTTGCAAAGTTGCCAGCAGCTGCAACGATAACCATCCCACTGTGTGATGCTGCTTCAATAGCTGCATTCAATACATTGTTCTTGAGCGAACCAAGAGAAAGGTTTATAATACCTTTAGTATTGCTCTCAGCCCTCCTCTTACAGGCATATTCAATGGCAGCCAAGACGTTTGTGAGTGAACCAGACCCTCTAGGGTCCAAGACTTTGAGATCCACGATGTTTGCCTTCTTAGCAACACCAAATGTCCTTGAAGCAACAACACCAGCAACGTGCGTTCCATGCCCGTTATTATCACCAACGTCTCCACCAACAAACGTTTTCTGTTCCAAGACCCGACCACCAAACTCTGGGTGGTCTTTGAAGACCCCAGTGTCGATGACGTACACTGTGACGTCCTGTCCTTGGTGCTTTGGGTCGTAATAGTAGTTGACAGTCTCGTTGAAAGGAAGTGAGCCTTGTCTTGAAAGCGAGGCCAAATGCCTAGGAGCCATTGTCTGGGTTCCAAAACCATCCCAGGGGTCTGCCTGGAAGGTGGTGAGCTCAGTATCAGAGACTTCTCTATAATCGTGGGAAATTGTACCAAACACATTGACTGTTGTATCTCTGACGATGTTCTTGACCAAATCGTTCTTGATCAACCTTCTCACCATCAGTTTAGAGAAGTTTCCTGAAAACCCTTCAAAATCGCCAAAAGAAAACACCTTCTGGATGAATGGCCGGACATGAGAGCTTGCTTTGAGTGAGTCGTCCTGTGCTAAGAGCTTCTCGAGGGTTGCTGGCGTCTTCAATTGGACAAAGAACCCGGCAGAAGCCATGGAGCTCATCAAAACTGTGCCTGACATCATAATATTGAAGAATCTCATGGTGACTATGTTTCAGAGTTGGCTCTGATTTGTGATAAGCAATAAATGGAAAGCGACGAATTGGCAATATAGCGGCAGATATGAATAGCTCTTATCTAAAAGTAGTGGTGTTTAGGCTAAAGTCACTAGTTGATCTACACAAGATTACCTGGAGGACACTTTTGTGTTGTAGCCTGGGCTCACTACGGCTTTGTGGAACTGGCAGCTGTTAGCGACACACACACACACTCTCTCTCTCTGTGTGTGTGTGTTGCTACAGTTCGTATAATCAAACATAATCCATGGCTCCTGGAGCCCTCATCTGTTTACATCGCTTTGTAGCCTTAAACCATTCACTGAGACGGGGAGTTATGCCCACCAAATAAAGTTCGATCGGGCTTTAGTATAACACCGAGCACTGCACCTTTGAACAGCCAAGTGAACCACCGTAAGCACACGTTTGAAGATGGTGTACCACATGGACTCTAAGCCAGTGTATCTTATACTGATGATAAGTTGTATACGAGTGTGTATACCTTGCTTGAGCGAGAAAGGGCGCCTTCATTCGTCGCTAATGTGATATCCGACCTTCGGATTAGGATTCGGAATTATCGTCTGATTATACCGGCTACAAAATTGTTGTTGTAGCAGCTTTGAATGTAAAAGCAATACGTGATGCAAATCTACAGGATTTGAGAAGTGTTTCCTCAATGGTTTAAAAGGAGCTCTTTGAGCCATTGTATTTGCTCCTTCTTTCTATTTAGAAAGAGAGAGCACTTTTATTCTATATTTTGGATTATATTGTTATTAAGATTATTGTTATTAAGATTATTCTTATTAAGATTATTCTTATTGTCATTATCATATCTTTAGATCTATTTAGCCACACTGGTGAAAGGAACACTATAACATCGAATATAGTGAAGGATATATAGTGACGTCGATATAACTAGAATATAATATAAGCTGAACCCCGAAGAGCACACTAAGCACGCTACGTCATGTCCTGTTTACGCGCTAGGCTTTCCCCTGTAAGATCCGGCATTGAGTCCATATTGGGAAATACTACCATTGCCATGTCTCTATCCTCTCTCCTTCTCACTGTCGATATAAAAGGCTCTCAGTTTCCTGGGTTCCGCTCTCGTATCTTCTTCTCCTTATGCCTCCTAGATCAAGACTGTATTATACTGTATTGTCAAAATGAGAATCTACCTCACAGATGAAGATGGTGCAGGAGAACCTGTCAAGCCGAAACGCACTTCAAACTGGGGTAAAATCGCTGCCCTAGCAACACTGGGCATCATCAGTGTTGGAACCTGGGGTGTTAGTCAGCTTGTCAAGAGCCAGGTTGCTTCAAGCTTCAAGTCGCAGCCGGCTGAAAGCTGTCCTGTTGGTGAAACAATACGCCCACTATCGTTTTATGAAGATCGTTCTTCAACTGATGAGATCCTGTTCAACTACGCCTCGAGAAACAAATCATTGGAGATATTTGCCGGCGCTGTTAAGATCTCAACAGTAGTCCAAGATCATATGCCAGACCCCAACACTCACCCCGAAGCTTGGACCAACTTCACACGGTTCCACAATCACTTGGAAAAGTCTTTCCCACTAGTTCATAGCCGGTTGAGACTTGAAAAGGTTAACGTATTCGGCTTACTCTACACGTGGGAGGGCTCAGATCCAAACTTGAAGCCCTTGCTACTGACTGCGCATCAGGATGTTGTGCCAGTCCTCGAGCCTACTTTAAAGGACTGGAAGTATCCACCTTTCAGCGGTCATTTTGACGGCGAGAGAATCTGGGGACGAGGCTCATCAGACGATAAGCCTCTTCTCATTGCTGATTTAGCTGCAGTGGAGAAGTTGCTCTCTGAAGGATTCCAACCAAAGAGAACAATAGTACTGTCATTCGGGGTTGATGAGGAACGTGGTGGTGAATTTGGTGCTAAATCTTTGGCTGGTGTGCTGAATGAGCGTTATGGAGAGGACTCCTTCTACGCTCTAGTGGACGAAGGTGTTGGTACTGTTGAGATTGTCGATGATCGAGCCATTACCGTTGTTGCTATTGGTGAAAAGGGATCCATTAACTTGGAAATTTCCCTAACCACACCTGGAGGACACTCCTCGGTGCCTCCTCCACATACTAACATTGGTTTGGTTTCAAAACTTATCAGCTATATCGAAGATCACCCTTTCAAAGCAAGTCTCGGTCCTAGAAACCCTGTTCTACACTACTTACAGTGCCTGGCTGAACATACCAATGTCTTTGACAAGCAACTGAAGAAACATATCTTCAAAGCAGGATATGATACAAAGTCAAATGCAGAAGTTGTCAAGTATTTATCTGAGGACCCTGTTACCTCTTCTTCTGTTAAAACCACACAGGCCATTGACATTATCAATGGTGGAATCAAATCGAATGCATTGCCTGAATTTGTTTCATTTGTTATCAATCACCGTATTAACGTTGAGTCCTCGGTTAATGAGACAATTGAACAGGTTTTAAGCGATATAAAGGTCCTATCTAAAGAGTACAACTTGGGAATACTTTTGAATGATGAAGAGATATTACCAAAAACGGAGAATGGTTATTTTGTTTTAAATGCTGGAGAAGGTCTTGAGCCTGCTAAGGTCTCTCCTAGAGAAGGTGAGGTCTGGACTAAATTCTCAGGTTCCATTAAACACATTGTTGAAGACTATATCCATCCAGACTTGGAGAAGCCATCAGTCGTTGCTGGTACTCTGATGACCGGCAATACTGATACACGTTACTATTGGCCGTTGACAGATAACATCTACAGATTCATGTTTAGCACCACAGAGCTCGTCAAAACCCACATTCACAGCGTAAATGAATACACCACACTAGACGACCACCTATTTATTCAATTGTTTGTTTACGAGTTCATCCAGTCAGTCAACGAGTGATCTAGAAACGAAGGTTGAGGAGTTCAGTATATGGCTAATGCTAGTTTATGATAAATACTTCACAGTGTGAATGCCACTGCTTCGTAGAGAGACATTCCGAGAAAACAGACACCTTGGTCAACTTGCAATAATTGTCAATTGACATTTCCACCTTTTACACTGGTCCATTGATCTAGAGAGTCAAGCCAATGTGTGTGTGACTATGGCTATTACGTTGCAACTCACTTTCTTGATTTTGAACGAGACTCAAAAATTCAAAAAAAAATAAATGCGCGAGCCCGGAGTCGAACCGGGGGCTCCAAGATGGCAACTTGGAATTTTACCGCTAAACCACTCGCGCTTCTTGTTGAAATCGATATTTCACGCTTTCAACCCACCGAGATGATATACTGCAACTCTCCACTGTCGTAACCTCTAAACAGGATACAATTATGATCAAAACACATATTGTCTCTTTATTTTGCGAAAGATATCACGGTTAACAGTGCTTGTTCTGATGATTCTGATGATTCCATTGTTCAATGCAACCATAAAGCTTGCAACAGAGACGTAAAACTACCTAAGTTTCCAATGCTCATAGTCACAATTGCTGTAAGAAGTCAGACGATGGAGACTCGCAGGTGAGGATTAACAGGTGGCCCATTACTTGAGATAGATGTTGGCTCATGTGTGGGGTTTAAAGCATAGAAATGCACCCAGCCTATGTCTATGGTCAATGGCAGAGACCTCTTTGTTTTATTATCATTCGTATGGTTCCTTCTGGAGACCAAACTCTGATGAACCCCCGTTCCCTCCAACAGTCTGTGGATTATTTGCAGAGGGCATGTCCGGTACTGCTGTAACGGTAATATGTCATCTCTCTAAGGCTTGAACTGCAGTGTCAGCAAAAGCTGAATCAACAGTAACTTTGTCGACACATCGCATTGGCCCTCGCCAATTGCAGCTCGTGTAGCTGGTGGGGTTGACGAACTGTAATTGGCGTCATCTTCATCTGACGAGACGACACTGGTGTAAAAGCGGTGGAACTGATGAACCGTTTAAACATCTTCAACAATGAAATCGCCAGAGCAACGGGCCCAGGAACCGATAGGCAAAGCGCCTGCAATATCAGACTTTAAATGCAGAAATAGAAAGCACAACAACAACAACAACAACAACAACAACACGCCCAGGATAAAAGCCACACAGCCCCATACATCGACTCCGTGTACGCTCCCTGTGCACCCTCCTACAACCACCATTTACGGGAAACAGAACAAACCACACCTCTCCAAACCTGACCCCCTGAGCACCCCCCCCCCAGCTTCCTGTTGTTGGTCCAACCAACTTGGTATATCACAAGACGCATCAACCGCAGCCAGAGAGTAGCCCTGTTGCTTGTTTCGGGACCGTGGACATCACTACACCCAAAGAAATGCATCACATCATGGACCCTCTGATTCAACTCCCAGGTACTGACTCTTCTCGTGACCAAGCACTGTGACCAAGCACTGTGAACGAGTTTCCCTCCACCGTCGCACCGGCAACCAATGATCACCACACCATTATCAATCACCAGCTGCTGGCTTGTTTTGTTTTTCTTTCTGTGCGGCCGCGATTATTTCCCCTTTCATCCTGGCCATGATAAATTTTCCCTCTTCTGGCCTCTGACTAAGCTAGCCGCTTCGAAAAAAACACTCGCCATGGATTCACCATTTTCCAACGTATACAATCACGGTTTGAAGGACTTCAGCTGGAGTCAGATACATAAGATTAACCAAAGTGTGGCATTGTGTGTGTCTTCTCGAGAAGTGTGCATGTGCGTGTTTTTTTTTCTGTTTGGTTTAAGAAAGTGGTGATCAATTGGCCATTCGACTATACAGCACAGGGAAACTAGGGACACAGGGACCTTGCCATTGTGATAGGATTGCGGATACCTTGGACGACATATACACGTCTGCTATTCTCTCTGAGAGACTCTTGAAAGGCATACACGCACACGTGTATCGACACATCTACGTGCAAGGACCATGGAGCCTCAACTGATATCCCATGGCGGCACCAGAATCCTGTGTCTTGCTGAAATCCGTGGTCATTTATCGTTGTTGAACGAACTTGCTGTCCAGTACAGAGCAGATGTCATTGTGCACACGGGGTCGTTTGGCTTCTTCGACGAGAACAGTGTGGATAAGATCCATGAGAGCTATTTGCGGCACATTGTGGCGTTCTCCCCGTTGCTGGACCAGGAGCTTGTTGATAAGATTAGTGAGCTGTCAAGGGCCAACGGCGAGTACGTGGACCACGACGTTCAGGCGTTGAGAGATCTGCTGCGTGGGCGTAAAGTGAGTGAAGTTATGGACTACGTGCGTGGAGAAAAGAGGCTGAATGTACCTGTGTATACCATCTACGGCATGGTTGAAGACTCAACTGTGCTGAACAAGTTCAGGCTTGGAGTGTACTCGATTCCAAACCTCACCATATTGGATGAAAGCACCACGGCAGTGATCAAGCTGGACTCAGAATTGGATCTCTTTTTATGTGGAATAGGTGGCAGCTTGTCGTATCAAAAGCTCTTCCACCATGGAACTTTTGACAATGAACTCAACAAGTACATCACGGCAGAACAGAGGCACAATTTCACCCCTGTTGCTGGTGATCCTGGTAACGTTTGGATTACAATGTTGCAGATTGGAGAATTCATCAAGACCGTGGAGAACAACTCTCAAAAGACCCAGGTAAAAATAATGCTGTCACATCCATCACCGTCCCGTGAAGGACTATTGGCTCATCTCAGTGTGTTCCTCAAGATGGATTACACCATATCCAATGGACTACACTTCCTCTATCCGTCATCTTTTAACGAGCTTAGCATATGTCCAAATTTTGAATTCTATAAATTGAAATTCAGTGATGCTCGTTCACAGTTATCCTCAATCTGGGTTCAGGTTCAGAACACCATTGAGAAAGTTGTTGAGAGTGAACCCCGTCTCCAAGACTTATTGAGCACTGCACTGACATGTTTTGATCGTATTCCTGTGATTAACTCAAAGGATCAGGATATCATACCGTTGGCACTCTCCTTCAACAAAAGAGACGTTAACTCAAACACCATCAGGCTTCAGAGTGACATGTATTACCTTGCATTTCAAAACCAATGGCATTTTAACTTGTGTGATGTTACTATTGGATCTATGGTTCTTGCCTATCAAAATGGACGCATGAAGTTCGAAGCTAACGCTCAAGGGTTTGATTTCACATTCAAAAGATCCGGACAGGAGGTTAGAGAGAGAATAAACTCGGGCTTCAGAAGAGGAGGATACGGTGGATCCACAGGGAATGGGTCCCGTGGTCGAGGAACAAGAGGCAACTATCCCAAGCGTTGACCATCAATTAACCAAACTCCACAGTAGAACCATGCATACAACACAGATACTATTCAAATACAGTACCAAAGTTCGGCTATTCTTTTCAACCATTTAATCTATAATACACACTTGAACTACACATATATTACAGGGCTTTGCAGAATGTAGATTTTATGTATATCTGTTGAATAAATAAAAGCGTAAATAAATAAAATAACGTGGATGCCATCGTCCAGAACGAGATTACATCTCTTCTTGAAGATATCAGTGATCCCATGGATGTTTCAATCCCTAAAGCGATTACGTTAGTATCGAGCCAAAAATAACGAAGAGGAAACCAGGGTAATCAATTCACTCACAATCATAACCATACCGTCCTCCTTGATTTTGTAGAGAATCCAGAATATGGAGATGGCACCAATGGTCTTGGAAATCACCTTGGACGCAGTGCTGACGTTTGGTGGTAAAGGTGGAGCGTGACGAATGTATCTTGGACCATGGCTGGCAGATCTTAGAAGCTGAGTGTAACGCATGTTCGTTCTCCTTTATCCAGGTCTTGTATTGTCGAGATGAAGTTTGGCGTTAACTGTTTATACGGGAATCCCTTAAAATTTCGGTCGAGGAGTTTTTTCTGTCTCCCCTCCCATATTATGTAATACATCGCATACAGCTTACGTAATCAAAGAGATCCCGGTTGGCGCAACACCCTGGTCCCGAAGATAAGTATCCAGGCCAACCACGAACCAGTATTTACAAAGCTGATGAGGATATGTTGTTGAATTCCGGGGCTATACCTGTGTCGAGCCATGGTTACACGTCATTATAAGCCAAGTGGTCTGTAGAGTATATAATAGGCTGGTTTGATAACTCTTCCAGACCTCAGGACTTTGTTCTGCGGTGACTCGTCGCTTAGCAAATAGCCCAATTTTGTATACCATTGAACAGCTCTGTCATTATCACTGAACACTGTGAGTTTAGTGGAATTGAGATGTGAGACACATGTATTCGAATCGAGCATCGTGCCACACTGTTGCAGTAACACTGCAAGCTTATGGAAACTCGTTATGAGCTGCGAACCAATATGCCTGCTATGGTAGTCAGGGTGAACATGAATTTCGTACAAGTAGAGAACCAGTCCCCAATCGTCAGTGGTGAGTAGTATAGTAATGAATGCCTTCAGCTGGTTTGAATCGTCATAGTAACCGACAAACGTCAACCCTTCCAGTGTCAACTCTTCACGTTTTTTTTCGGCCCAATCCGGACCGTCTCTAGCGATGTAATGAGAAGCAATTGTCAATTGCATCAGCTGAGTATACTCGTCTGTATCACTCTCATTGTTGAGGTGTGTCTTTACTTGTCTCTTCAGTGATGCTATCTCTTCGGGGAAGACGTTGTTCAAGATCGCTAAACCTTCACTTGGAATGTGATAATCTTGGTAAGGCTCACATGTCGACATGTTCAAAACTTTACGATGGTCAAACCCACAAACCTGCGCCTGGATATAAATAAACAACCAATGCAATTGTGTCTCACAGATTACTTCCCAAGGATCCAGCGTGGCTTTCGAATCTGGATTGCGGATTCCTGGTCTGTATAACTTTGAACCTGATACAATTAGATATGGCTGGAGAATGGATCAATGGAAATTGGAAAATGCCCATCTCGTCATCGGAGAAAGTGCGAAAAAAAGTTAACCCCACTTTCACCATAGAGAGATGTAGCCCAAAATGTTATCTCATACGGCACTATTAATGAGTTGATATCAGAGATAAGAGCAGCCAGCAGCCAAAAGTCGAACACACAACGTGTTCGTCAACCAGATTGAAGAAGCGTAATTCAGCTCAAGGCACCTACGTTTTTCAAAAGACTTTAATTTGATGTTGCGGACATGTTTGGTTGTTGGTTTGATCGTCAGCCATTGCGTGCTGGTGGCTGATCAGTCGAAATGTTTTTCCGGCCACATCATGTGCACCTGACAACATGGGAAAATCTTCCCATGTACTCGGAGCCTTCAAGCCTTCTCAACTGACGTGCAGTGTGCTGTGTGGGTATGAGCGTTGGAATCCCAGCGTCAGAGTCACCAACTCTAAAAGTTACATGTTGAAACTCCTGCTGATTAAGGCGAAGGTGTTAACCCACCTAACTGGTTGTAATTGTTGCTGGTTTACGAGAAATAGTCCGATGATACAACAAGCTGCGGGTTGCGTTGCTAGCCGTATATTGCACTGAGTATGTGCGTTAGACAACCGCACAAAGTTGCTGGTCCATGCATACTCCGCAGAACACTGCAGTGGTCACTCGAATCTAAGGTTTTATCATACATATCTTATGCGTCCAGTGTACATATACGCTCATGTAGGTATAAACTATCCTCGAACATGATTGGTGTGTGGTGAGAGCTTGCAATTTCCCCGAAACCTCGAACGATATGCCTTTACTATTATGGCGACCACTTCGTGGTTGGGCATGGCTCCGCTATGCTCTTCATCCTTGCTTCTTCGTCACAACTCGGAACGAGACTCAAGAAACCGTTCTATCGATTAAAATGGGGGACAGCATCACTTTGTAAACTTATGTATGAGCATCAGACGTTAACAAGACTCAGGAAAGCGTACTTGTGTTAGTTCTTATAATTTGCCAATGATCAGAGCTGAGAGATGAAAATTGATCCTCCTTGCCTAACTCCCTCTCTAGGTTGGTTCAATGGTTATGTGTTTACGAGTTCATCATAGGTATATCCGGCTCTTGT